>NC_056732.1:480163332-480463332 GCF_019279795.1 Protopterus annectens | reverse complement strand
CTGCTGTAGTGTAATAAACTAGTTAGGTAGGAATTCTAATCCAAGACATGGCAACTGTGTGTGTGTGTGTGTGTGTGTGTGTGTGTGTGTGTGTGTGTGTGTGTGTGTGTGTGTGTCTCTGTCTGTGTAGGGAGCAATGCATTTTAGCCTAGCCACACTCACAATTCAGATGCCCTACTTTGGCAATCCTGCTGATGTCATTCATTGTGAAATACATCTTTGGGGAAGGAGTACTCCAGTAATCCCCATAGTCCATCCTATAGCAGCTCCATGCTGTAGTATAATACAAAACTCTGTTAGGGGTTCTATACCCACACATGTTGGTTGTGGATGGTTTGTGTGTGTTTCAATATCTGTTTAGGGAGAAATGCATTTTAGCCTAGCCACACTCACTACAATTCAAATGCCATACTTTGGCAATCCTGCTGATGTCATTTACTGTGAAATACACCTTTGGGGAAGGAGAACTCCAGTAATCTCCATGGTGCGCCCTATAACAGCATCATGCTGTAGTGTGATATACTAGTTAGGTAGGAGTTCTAATCCCAGACGTGACAGGTGTGTGTGTGTGTGTGTGTGTGTGTGTGTGTGTGTGTGTGTGTGTGTGTGTGTGTGTGTGTGTGTGTGTGTGTGTGTGTTTCTCATTTGTATCCTGTGTGGCAGTGGTTGTGAGTGTGTAACAACTGGACTCAATGTGGAGTGGGTTTTGCAAACTTCTTATATGGTGGGCCAAGTATATATCACAATGTCCACCGTACAGGGATAACCGATGTGAAATATCCAAAAGGCTGGGGTGCAAATCCATACCCCTAAATGTGACATCAATGCCAGCTGAACAACGTTAGCAGCCCTTGTATTACCCAGGGTACACTCTCAACCCATGTCTCTCACACACACACACACACACACACACACACACACACACACACACACACACACACACACGCACATGCGCACACACACTTGCCTAGGAAACAGACGCTATGTTGGTAGTATCCTGCATATTGCCCACTGATAGTAACCATGGTGTGATTGCAGTGGGCTACAGAGGGCATGGCACCCTGTCCATCAGTCCAATAGACTTGTACAGGCTGACAGTGTACCTCCCCCATGTTCCCCACTGGACACCTGCAACACCTGTGGTGCCATCAAATGTGACCCACAAAGGACATAGCATGCCTAAAATACAAGCCCTATATGGACAGATGCCACTGACACCAGGAAATTCCAGTATCATGCTATCAATGTAGGTGCAGGGCAAACCAGCTGTCAATGAACAGTTCCCACCACATGAGGTCAGGACTGGCACATCTGATGATAATGACCTGTGTACACAAAATGAGCCAGATACCCCAGGTACAGTTACACATGTCACTGTGTATGCATGTGGGAGGTGTGCACATCCCAGACGCTGTCCATATCATGGACTAAGAAACCTACATGGCAAGCAATGCACAGCATGACCACATGCAATAGTCGCTCAGGTGACTGGATGGTGAATACAATACCCACCTGTGTGGGCAACTCCAGACACTACACCCCTTAGCCACAATGCAGACCAATGCCATGTGGCCTGATGCCAAGGTATACCCATCACCTAGCCTTGTATAGCCATCTGGCATCGTCAACCACAATACACCCGTGAAGCAGTGCACACATGCATGTCAGTACTGGCACCAGTGTCTGTGTGTGTGTGTGTGTGTGTGTGGTGTATGATGTGTATGACCACATTCACACTCACTACAACCCCCATTGGCATACTGAAGCATCATGCCTGATGTCAGACACCTCCACATACCCTTTGCACATATAACCTCTGTATGACCCCTGTGGTGCATGTGAAACCTGCACAGTACTGTGTTGCGGCAATCCCAATAGTGATGAGTTGTATTCCTGGCTCTGCCAAGTGTGGCAATGTGTGTGCATCCCTGTGAGAGTGTGGCTGTGTTGACACTGACACCTGTTCATGCGGGCAGGGATGAGTACTACACCTACCACATAGCTACAATATCCCTGTTGCAGGTATCACTCACCATCACATATACGTTCTGAGGGCTCCCCAACATATAACCTATGTGGCACATCCAATAACTGCATGGACATGTGATAGAACTGCATAGTCATTGGGGGTTTGATACCATGTATTGGTAGGTGTGTGACACAAACATGCGTAAGTTTTACTCTCCCACCCCTCCTTGGCTTTTCTGTGTCTCTGTCTGCCTTTCTTACTCCATCTCTGGTGGATGTGGAGACTTACACCTGCTTTGCTTAGGCAGCAGCATGTGTATTTTAAGTGATGCTCAGGATCAGCTGATGGTCTCTGTACAAATTGCTGCCCTCCTCTAGCTGATTGCATATGGAACAGCTGTGATAACATTCCCATAGCCAACTGCATGGAAACACACCAATATCTAGGAACATCATGTTGGTGGTGGGCCGTTCATTCACTGTGAGCAGAACTTAATCTGTTGTTTGGCAAATAGCATCACAGATGGATTGGGGTTTACCTCTAACAACATACACTGTGAAAACAGGCCAACACACAGGAGGGGGATGTGCCTGACCTGACTACAGACTGTAAGTGCTGCTATACTGCATTTGGAGTAATGTTGGTTTAACAGGGTCTGTGTGGATATGGCTGTCCTACATGTTTACGTACCTGCCATGTCAGTGCTATGTTAATGAGGGAACACCCATCTGTAGGGCCATCTGCAGACTGGCCAGTGTGTGGTGCCTTTTCTTTCAGGTGTTACCCACAGAGCATCTATTTGTGAACTACAGAAGGTAGTGTGAGGATTACAGTCTGTAGATGGTGACAGCCGTGAGAGTTACTGACTTCATATCCCTCATAGGACATATGGTGCAACAAACCCTGTTACAACAGTAAATGTATGAGGTTATCACAGCAACATGTCAATATTGTTCCTGTGTATGTGCCTCCAGCCACAACCCTGACAACCTTTGTACATATGTCATGCAGTAAAGGGGGCATATGTACTGTACACCATAATTAGTGACATCATATCTGATAACAAGCCAGTGAAATATTAGACTGCTACACATGTACACATGTAATGTATAGTAGGGATTATATTTAATTACATAACCTGGACATTCTGTGGTTGTGTGTACAGTACTGAGGTCTGTGTACTTATGGTGCTTGTCGGCAGTGTATGTATTGTTAATATGTACCTTGGCCTGTGTACAGACTGTAGTAGATGTCATTGTTCTTGGTCCTGTTCTATCTGATGTTACATGCTGCTCCACTGTATGTTACCCTATCAGCTTACATTTGTGGATCCATACACGCACATGTCCCATACCACAGACAGGCAGTGGACCACACTGTGTAGTGGCCCAGTATATGTAGGGTTAGTGTGTGGGTGGCACATATGAGGTTGGTGTTGAACAGATAGTCCATATACTGAAATAATATGCTAGCATGCCATATATAGCTGTGGCTGTGTTCACACTGGTTGTGGTGATGCACTTACACACAGGTGCATGTTACTCTGTGCTGTGGCATGCCTGTAGAGCCTGCTATCTATGTGCAGGTACATGTGTATTCCCCCATAGGAAATGTAGGCCAGTGTTGAGCCTGTCTGCCTGTAGCCTGCACAGTGCTTTGTTACATGCCTAGCAGCTTAGTGTACTTACCCAGTGAGATGTAATGTCCAGTTACTTGCCAGATATACTGCTGCTGGGCCACCATAACAGCCATGTATGGCAGAGAGAGCAGTGGTATGCTGTACAGATTTATGTCAATATCTAGTGGGTGGTATGTGGCCATAGCACCTCTTTACCAGCGGTTATTATGTGGCAGGACAGACAGGGATGTGTGAATGCATAACATATGAGGGCAAATGTATACCAGTAGTTACGTGTTATACCCATCTACATGGCTATTAACATCCACATTGTCAGGATTGGTCCACATGTCTTGCACTAAGGGGTTATATGTATACCTCTGGACTGTCCAGAGTGTATCAGACTGTCCACATATATTGGCCATTTTCTCTGCTGTAGTCCACAGGAGCATTATGTGCTAGCAGTGGTACTGTACTATGATGTCCTTAGGATGTTTGTCATTAGCCAATGGCGCACATGTTAAAAGCAGATGTGACCTCCCACACACACCATGTCTGTGAAGACAATCCCTATTACAGTAGCAATACTTTACAAGTATACCTACTCTACATACCTGATATCCCCTTGCACTACAACGTTGAGACTACAGGGGCTGAGGTAGGGCTACACTCCATGTTCAGGATATAAGGTGATGATATATGTGCATATACTTACCCAGATATCTATATAGACATACAGATATACATATTGACATACATAGATAGATATGTATATGTACATAGATATATAAATAAACACCCAGATATATACATATACAGAGCAATATATGTCTACACATATACAGATAGAGATATGTATGCTCATATACCAGTGGATAGCTACAGATATATTGACAGTAGTAGGTATATCAGAATAGATATGTATGCACATATAGTTATTGATATCTACATATATACCAACATAACTAGGCATATCTGTACACATAGGATGTGCATACATATATGGCTATATATACATATATGTATATCTATGTATACATATATCTATATATACATATATGCATATGGGAGTGCTACAGAATCCTGAAAGCCCAAAGTCCTGAAGACCATCAAGGTGAGCTGCCTTAAGGTATATGGATGTATATTACCATACAATCCACCTTGGTTAAATGCAGGCCTACTGCCACCTGCCATACAGACTGTTCTGTTTGTCAGTGTGCTTGTGATGGTGTCAGTTGTGCCTTGTTATGTAACAGCTACATCCCATTGTGTCAACTGAGGTCTATATCCCCTAGGGATTGTCTACAGAGTGTAGATAGAGGCTGATGAACTATACACCTGCATTACTTACAGTTGATTGTTTGGTATCCTGTGGCCCACTCTGTCTTTACTATTGTACTACTTGATGGCCTTGGCCTGGACAGCAACATTTGTTAACTTTTCCAGACTACTGTATTAGTATAACTGTTTCATAGTTGCATTACTCAGTTTATATGGATGTCTGTGTCTAAACAGCTATATGACATGGCATATACAACTTTAATAGTACACAAACAAAGCTTTCCCATTTATGCACACCTGTGTGTGGTGTTATATCCTTTGATATCTCTGTGGGTATATGTTGCAGGCAATGAATGTCATTTGTATGGGTGGCTCACACAGTCTCCAGATGGTAAGGTGGTAACTGTAGGAATAATGCTGTTCCGTATTGTGTGCATGTACTACATATGTAACTTACTGTACATATCTCTGCATGTGTATGTGTAGTTACATATACATGTATATATGTGTATATGTATATCTGTATCTGCATATATGTGTCTGTGTATATGTATCCTAGAGATGCCTATGCCATGTCTGGTCCTGGTCATGGGATCTGTAACACTTGGTAGTGTATCGCAGGAAGGACATGTTTGGCTTTGGGGGGTATACCTATTCGTGCAAGACGTATATTGTTTGGGGCCTCTCAACCCCATTAACGTTGCATGTGGACATATATGTTTTTGTTATTTCCCCATTGTTATCTACAGATTTATGTATGTATATACCTATATATATATCTGCTGACATATATATAACCTGCCGTATATATTCAGACATATAGATGTAGACATATATATCTATAGATGTAGGCATTTGCATGTATATATGTTCATATATATTTCTACATATATATATATATATATATATATATATATATATATATATATATATATATATGTATATCTACATATATAGATATGTTGTATCTGTTTAGATATTAATATATTTACACACACACACACACACACACACACACACACACACACACACACACACACACACACACACACACATCTAAATGTTGGAATACATTCTCTGTACTGTTGAATGACTGGGCTGGATGATATGTTTTTGAAAATATCAGGGTTATGTATATCTGACATGGCTTAGTGGTAAACCACTTTGGCTATGGTGTGCAGGGTCTAAGGTTTGAGCCTTGGAGAGGCTGTTTATTTTGTTGCTGGGCAGAACACAGGCTATTGGATACAGAGTGATTAAGGCACTTTAAAGCAGATGTAAGTGGGTTTGTGCAGAGGTAAGCACTGCTAACTTCCTGTTACAGTTTCTTATACTCAGCTTCTAAATTGCTTAACCTGTGTAGGCATTGCTTACCCCCACGCAAATAGGCCTAAACCCGCTTACTGCTGCTTAAATGTGCTTACTCCCACTTACCTCCGCACTAATTTCTTTAAAAGAAAAGAAAAAGGGGTTGATAGGAAAGTGGTGAAAAAGGGGCACAAGTAGGGAAAATAGCTGGGGATGTGTAGGAAGGGTGTAGGGAAAGTCCATAGCTGCCCATTTCTTCTACAGCAATAGCTATGCATATACATTGAATTTGGAGATAGATTTGGACATTCAAATCCCTGGGAGGGGGTGAGGACAACAAAAATAAGTTGTGATGCCAATTAGACCGGATTGCATGTGTCCAGTGGACATGTGTGTGAGATGGACAGCTATGTATGGGGCAAGATTTTTTTGTGGGAACAGATTGCCCTTTTTTTTAGGTGAGAGTGGGATGTTGGGGAGGGGTAATAGGTATATTTGGGCAGGCAGGTTGGGTAGGTTAACAGACAAGACAAACAAGATACATACAGGGGTGGTATATGACACATGTGGGGGTAAACACCTTGATGGGGAGGGGTGTTGGGAAATCGGAAGCCCATGAGTCCCCTAGTGGAAACAGTGGGACTGAGGTCCCCACCCATGGGCAGTCACCACTGCACCTTCACAGCCCCGAAGGTGACTGTCCTGGGGGCTGAGTCGCAGAGCCAGGCTGACTCTCTAATAATGACATGCGGCCCTTGAGCTGGCGTAGAAGATCACCAAACTGCTGGTTGATCTCTCTATGCACCATGACCGTGACTGGGTGACGGGTGACAGGTGCTTGTCCATGCCCACTCCCGAGGGCGGTGAGCCCCATCCCTTGAGGTGGTTCCAGCCGAAGGTGGTGCAGGACCAATGGACAGGGAGGTCCCAGGTTGGGCCCCAGATATGCTGGTGCCCGGTGCCACAGCCAGCTGAGGTAGGACAGGTGGGTCGGCTGGGACTGGCCTTCCCAAGCGTGCTGTAGTGTTTAGCTTTCATCATCATATGTGGGTTAGTAATAGTCAACACATTCCAGAATTAGGTATAACAGCATGCATAGATATTCCCTTTAACCCAGACACCAGATACAGAACAGTTGCATAGCAAACAGAACACATGCATATATGGGACCACAGTGGTAATAAGAACAGCATGCAGGTACATTGATGGCACCATGCCACCAATGTTGGAATAATTCAATATAGCATATGCATGGGAACCATTAATATATTTATCAAACAATTGGACAGTATCAGAACATAGGTGACATTACATACCAGTTGGGGTGGGTATGTTGATTATTGTTGGAGATATGGTGGTGGTGGGGGGAGAAAGATGTAAATTAACAACTAGTATATTCCTGCATTCCACATTACTTTCATAGTCAGTGCTGCTATCTTTACCTTACAAGTCTTACCACATTACCCTACAGCCTTAGTTTGGACAGTGATACAGCTGTTGTCATCGTTACACATGATCTGGTTTTACCTGCAGAATACACCTCTTAGCTAGTATACCTGTGGAGGGAATGTTTGTCAACACTAACTAACTGTTTCTACACATACTCCCAGATTCTGGGTTGATGTTGTGTACATAGTTATCCATCTCTTCCTGCAGAGACTCTGGCCATGTGTTGACCACATGCTGGTGTACCAGGACATATCTAGAATATTGCCCTCTTCCACCTTTAGTGACCTCACACACACATGTACATGCTTTTCTACACAGTTATATTCTGTAGCACAGTGTGGGTGACAGTGATCACTGATACTTTATTATTCAGAGAAACTGCAACACTCACAGTTCCCTACAATACCAGAGTGAACAGTACCAGTACAGGTTATAATGGTCTGTATTTCTCAGCACAGTGTTTGTATCCAACATACCTGTGGGAGCAATGTTTGTTAGCACTACCTGACTGTTGCCACACAAACTTTCAGATTACACATTAGTATTATGCACACACATCTCACTCTGTTACTGTACACACTCTGGTCACAGCTTGACAACATGGGAGTGTAGATAGGACATACTTGAAATATTACTCTCCTAACAGTTTCGGGGGTTGCTACAGTGACAGGTTTGTTCTCATAGGTGTTTGACAATCACTTGTATTCCCTGTTTGCTGGCTAAACATCTGGGATCATCCCACAGACATACCAGGGGGACAGGCAGCAGATATGGGCCTATATACTGGACATTCTGGCCTCATCTGTACAGTTGTGGGGTATGATTCTGTATGCAGCCTACATCCACTCCCAGGACTCAGACCATGGCTGTGTCTGCTACAACTTAAACACTGTCCATCACAGTTGTGTCTGCTATATAGATATTGCTGTATATCTCCCATCTGCTTTCTGTCTTATTAATCCCCTTTGCTTTTGCATTCTGACCCTGCATTACAACACTCTTATACAGATTTCCTAGACAGTTATATGTTGTAGGTCAGTGTGGGCAACAGTGATGTGTAATACCTCATTATTCACAGCAACTGCATCAGTCGCACTACCATACAATACCAATGTAAACAGTACCAGTACTGGGTATCATTCTTGTATTTCTGGGAACAGTGTTGGTATCTGATAGACCTGTGGGAAAAATGTTTATTAGCACTACCTGGATATTCTCACACACAGTGCCAGATTCCACATTACTGTTATGCACATACATCTCACTCTGTTACTGTACACACTCTGACCACAGCTTGGCAAGTTGGGGTGTAAATGGGACATATGTGGCTTCTTAGTCTCATAAGGTATCGGGGAGTTGCTAGTGTGCCAGCTTTGTTCTCATAGATGTGTGTCAATCAGTTGTATTTCCTGTTTGCTGTCTATACATCTGGGATCATCCCACTGATTTCCCAGGGGGACAGGTTGATAGGCAACAGACATGTGCCACTTTACTGGACATTCTGGACATTTCTGTACAATTGTGGGGTATGATTCTGTATGCAGAGTACTACCATTGGCAGGATTCGAACCATGGCTGTGTGTGCTAAAAAAACAACGTTTCACATCTCAGTTGCATGTGCTATTTGGGTTTTGTCGTCTGCATTTCCCCTGTTTCCTGTCTATGTGTCTCCCAGTTGCACTAAATTGCCTCTGGGGATCACACCTGTCATATACAGGCATTCCTACACATTCAATTTATGGTGCACAGTGTGGGTAACAGTGCTTAATGCTACAGTACTATTACATGATTGCTAATCTACATTACCATATGATACCAGAATATACACATGCAGTCCAGCAGTTAGACCTTTATTGCCAGGCTATTACACTTTTATTAACATACAAATGATATGAGAGTCTTCCTGCCATATTCTCTAGTGAATGCAGTACTTGCCTTGAATTATACAGATTTTATACAGGCAATTAATTTACTACTACTTTTAGTTTTATTTCCTATGACAGTGATTGCATGAGTATTACTGACCTGCCTTGAGTCGCAACCTCGCTGGGCAACTGACATGGGCCTTCTGGTTCACGGCCCACTCCATTGCAACTGTGGGGGACATAACAGGAATATTTAGCCATACCTATCCATGATATACCTGAGCTGGCAATTATTACACACATAGTGGGGTGATACTTACACACGACTGGAACTTCACCTGAGCCACTCCTCCAAGAGGTCCCCCTTACGCCACTTCAGGTTGGCATAGTGATGCCTGACCTGCTCACCAGTTCAGGGTATGCCAGTGGGACTAATGAGGTCATGGGCGAGATGGTCCCAGGACTCCACCTTATATTGGGAGCCCTGGTACTGGCCCTGCAGCAGTGTCTGCTCATGGTCTTTGATAAGGAGTCCTGCCATGACTTTGGACTCCTGGATGCACCAGCACTGTGCCCGAAAGTGCACACCTTCTCCCCTTACTGCCATTGTGCCTGCAAAGGGAAGCTACAACCAGTTATGAGATGTATTCCCACCTCTTGGGTTTAAGTAGGGCTGATTTCCTGCACTTTTCCATGACTGGCTGATTTTGAAAAGGCTAAGCTATGGACAAACCTGCTTACCTAGGGTTGGCATTGTTTAAAGGGGTATAACACTGGGCATATTGAGTTAGCTGGCCTACACATTGCTTACACCTCCTAAGCTGGCTTGAGCAGTGCTTAGTGTTGCTTACATTAGACTTTGCATTATAATTCCTTTTTGGCATTGAGTTATTATTCATTATACCTTATATGTATGCCTGGTATCCATGATTCATATGTATGTACGTACACTGTATGGGGTCCTTGTGTTTTATTGGGGACTTCAACACTCTATTATAATTACACCTGACTTCTGGCCTTATTGCTGTACTCCAGTTCATAGATTTATGTTATGTAGTGGGTTAAAGCACTTATGTCTGTATACTGATTCCTTTCACAGGTTTAGTTTGGTTTTACTATGGCAAATACTTGTTTGCTGATAGCTCATTCTTCTGTACTTTTTTGATGGCTTGGTGGTTAACTACTGTGACTATGGTATATAGGGTCTTGGGTTTGAGACCTGCATGGCTGTTTATTTTGTTGATGGCCAGAACAAGGGCCATTGGATGCAGCGTAATTAAGGCACTTTTGAGCATTTGTAAGAGTGTTTGCGCGGGTTTGCACGATGGTAAGCACTGCTAACTTGCCGTTACATCTGCTTACAGAGAGTTAGCTTCAGTGTAGGCATTGCTTACCACCATGCAAATGGGGTTAAACTCGCTTACTAGTGCTTAAATGTGCTTACTACTGCTTATTGGTGCTTAAACCAGCTTACTAGTGCTTTATTCATTATGACACTGATACCTCACATGTGCATTTACTGCAGTATTCCAGTTCATAAATATATGTTATTTAGTGGGTTTTGCAACATAAATATTGATCATAACATGCTTTGCCATGGAAAATGGAATGTGCTGCAGTGGGACTCGAACGGGGAATGCCTGCTCATAAGGCGAATGCTCTGCCCACTACACTATTGCTATGCTGCTTCATTTGCATATATCTTCCTTGTTAACCTCTTCAGCCATTTAAGCTGTGTTAACCGTAGCTAAGCAATGGGTACACCTGAGCACCTACGGTTAGCTTTAATGGGATTTTTATACAAAAAAATAAAGGGTTTGTTCATTTCATTTATGTATACTGTTGCTGTTGTACACAAGGGGGACTGTTGGTGGGGATATGCAGACACCTATGAGTGGTCTCGCTCATTTCTGACCCCTTTCTGCTGTTCTTCATTGCAGGGGCATGTATATTCTGAGAGCTCTGCTCTCAGACACAGCCCCTGCACTCTTACACGCTCCGTTTAAGACTAGGAGCTCAGACAGAGTGCCTCATTACTATGCATGGCGCGCTGCTGTCCTGCTCCAAATGGCCACCTCCATGCAGGACTAAGCTAGGCCTGCATGGAGGAATAGTTAATCTGGGGGAATGTCTTAAATTAATGGTATCACTGCAATGATTTATAAACCTGTTTTTATTCATGCAATTATCTAATATATAAATCTCACAAAAAATAAAAACTTCACAATTGTTCATAAATGTAACAGGACATTTCACAACATGAAAGCATGTATATTGATTTGTGTCTGGATTTCCTTCCTAGATATGCACTGCACCACATCCCTGCTAATAATGCAGCTTTCTGACACATGGAGTGCTGTGTCCATGTCCTGATAATGTTGCAGTCTATCTTAATTTACACAACTTGGTTTTCATGTCCCATGACCTTTAGGGTCAAAGCTGTCAGAACAGAATGAACCAGGAGAAATGACTGGAACAACAGTGTGGAGAAACCCATTTTGGATACTATCGATGGTTTAAAACTTGTTACAAAGCTTTGCCCAAAGCAGACATTTTTGTGCTACAGGATACACATAAGTTGGGTTACTAACTTCTTAGAATTCAGGAACGAAGGACTGAGTATGTAGGGCATTATACTAGTGGTCCTAAATAACAAGCATTTTAAATCACTGGCAGATGGTTGGTATGTACATGCTACTCTCACCACAGCATTCACAATAGTAACAAAGGTGCCAAGGAAGTTTTCTGCTCTGACTTTGTCTTACTTCTGAAAGGTGCTGTTAAGAAAGACAACAGCACTCTATTTTCATTGGTGAGTTTGGTACCAATGATGTGTGACTCTCAGATTTATGGAATGGCTCCATCAAGATGGAAGGGGGATGAAAGAACAACTCTGGCAACACATTAGCCCCAAAGAAATGAACAAATGTGTGGATCATGTCTTGGTCATTACATAAACACTATAGCTATAAGTAAACAAATGGTGCAGAGCTGAGACCCTTGATCCGAACTCTTGTACTTCCAAGCATTGCATAGTGTTGACAGGAAGGTGTTCTTTGTTAGCAGAAATATTCATTCAAAGGCTCATTCTGGCAGCCAGTACTAACCTATCACTTCTTTCCCAGCTCAGTCATCCTCAGCAGCAGTAGTATTATAATCTGGTGACATAAGCAGACTATGGCTTGAAATAATGGAACATGTCCTGTTCTTTTCTACCATCAGGTAGACAATACTTAGCATTCATATGATAAAGTAGTTTTGTGTAGCCAATGTTTTAATTTTGAATTTCTGTAATTATAGTAAGAATATCACATTGTATTTTCTGTTTTGCATTACTGTCTGCATAAAAGATAGTGCCTCTCAGTTTGCATGCCAAATACATTAAAAGAAAATGCAAATAAGAAAATAACTCCTGCCTGTTTCACCTTTAGAATGAGTCCTGCTAAAGAAAACAAACTGCAAAAAATCAATTTCCTGACTGAGAAGTAAAGGGATAGGGTAGCCAAGTAAAAATGTTCCATTTGAGTGCTATTTTAAATAAAGTGTCCAAAAAAGTAGTATAATACATTTTAACTTGTTTTTTTTTTTGTGAGGGGCAAAGCCTTTCTATACTCCATGTGAGTGATCTGTGTCTTCACCACCCCTGACTTAGTATTATTAACTCTGAGGCTGCTGCACTTTGGAGAAGGAAATGTATCCCATTATGGCACCCACAACTGGCCATTGTATGCTTCAGCCAAATGTCCCAAATCAGAGTTCTAACATTTTGCCACAAGCCAACTGGCCAGCAAGATTACAGACATATATTTACAAGTGGTTTATGTTTCACATTAGTTTGGATGCACTGTGATTGCATTGTTTTTTAGGGTTGCAAATCTCTCCACAATGAAGACAAGTACATTCTGGTTATCTACTTTTGAGACTCTTCCCCTCTGTCTGCCTCTCTCTCTCTCTTTCATTCTCTCTCTTTGTCGGTCCTCTGCTAGTTTTACTCTATAAACTGAAAAGAGTAATAAACATGTCTAGTAATGATTTGTGACTTCCCTGACAATATGATCATATTTCTTGCCCTACGGTACTGATTCTCTCTCTTTCTGTTTCTCTTTTGCTTCAAAATGAATTAATTCAAAGTATTTGTTTTGCTTATCTACCACAAGCACAGAATAGCTAAAATAATGTATCACATTTCTTTATGCATGACTGTTTGTAAACATTTTACATGGTCTCCTAGCATCCTCTGTTTTTCTTTTTTTAGCCTCTGGATAGAACATGTAAAATTAAAATTTATTTTGCTGGCTTAACCTGTATACATCCAAGGACAGGCCAAGATAAAGTTCTTTATTTCTGATTTATTTGACTATGATATACAGGGTCTCCCCAGAGATAATCTCTGTTTCCCTCACTCTGCCATTTACTTCTGGATGGAACAAACAAATTAATAATTTATTTTGCCCTGTGCACCATCACACTAGTAGATGCATTTTTCTCCTGTGTACTCGAGTTGTCTGACTGTATTTGACTTCTACTGATATTTGTTTGCCTCTCCTACTGCAGTGGGCTACTAATACCCAAGCTATGATACCGACCTGCAATGTAATATCCACAGCCACATGTAGGATTAAAAGAGCCCCTTTTCAGGTTGCACCATGTAGCAATATGAGGTCTGGATGTTACAAGGATTAGACTCCAAAGCATTCTGTGAAAATAATTGATATTTCTGCTTGCTGAAATAGTGGAGGTCAGTTTGTACTTTTATCTTGACTGGTTAAGCAAGACCAGTAAATATAATATTGTCTACAGTCCTGTTCTGTTTATATGATAGGCAGCCTTTTTCCTACATGCCCTGGTGTAATATTTGCTATTGTTGTGCAAAATATAAAATATTTGCCTCCACAGATGCCACCCACTGTCATATACCAATTCATGTAACACTAAGAGAAGTAATGCACCTTCCCAGCTGTGTTAGCACATTCCTGGCAGTTGTGTATTTGAACATTGTAACTCTCATTATGTTGTCAAGCCATGTCCACTGTACGTCTGAACCTTACTTCTTTTACCCCATGTCATACTGTCTATAGCAGTAGTACATCTAAAGTATGACTCTTTTCTATCGCCACCTCTGTGTTGCCATACTTTCAGCAACTGAAATTTTGGAATGCATTCACCTTCAGTCACACATGTTATCATGTTCCTAGGAGTTGTAGCACTGAAGTAAACACCTTGCCATTTCTCCTCCATTATTGTCAAGGACTCTTTTTTTCTATGGGTTTAGGTTGTATCACAGAGGTCCCCACTGGCAGTGGGATATCTGCCAATTAGTTCTAGGATAATAGGAGATACAAGGCAACTGAGCTGCAAAGCCATTTCGGCCTTGCCAGTATCCAACCTCAGACCTTGAATCCTTTTTCAAAGGGGATCAGGTCAGACATACCAGGGGTGAATTTGTGAATACCTATCCAGCTGTCTTGCTCATTTTTAAAGGCAGACAGTGTGTACACTGCAAAACTTGGAGAGGAAGTTTGTTCCATTAAAAGGATAGGCCCTGTGTAAAAAATGTATCCCTCCACCTTGCCTTATTTATTTGTTGAATATTTAGGTACCTGTCCCTAGTACAGGTAGGACAGTTTGATTTTGGGAGGAATGAGAGTTTTTGGAGTACTGGATCCCTTATGGCTCTATTAGCAAGGAACAGATCATCTCTAAGGAGTTTGTATGATACTGAATATACAGATAGAGCCTCCGCTGTCTCTTGGTACCTCAGGTCTTTTAAGCCCATGATCTCTATAGTTAATAACCTCTGCATTTTTTTCCAGTTGCTAGATATGTTTAGTAAAGTAAATACCAAATGGGGCACCATACCCAATGATGAGTCTCATATTGTACAAGAGGGTGGAGACTTCTTTCAATTTAGAGGAAATACCTTTAGCTATCAGCTGTGCAAGGAAGATTTGCTAACTATATTTGCAGCTTGGTAGTCCAATGTAAGGGAGCTATCTACCCACATACCCAAGTCTCTCACTACCTTCTTTTTTATAGATCTGTTTTCTATACTGTAAGCTATAACTAGGAGTTACTTATGAAATGAGACAATGCTGCATTTTTTAGGGTTGTGTTTGAGAACATTTTTGTACACTAACTGTTGACAAGTGTAAGCTTCTGCTGAAGTGCCTTGCAGGTCAGAGAAGGACATGATGAGAACTCTTAGCTTACAGTCATCCACAGATTTTAACAAGAGATTCTCATTTGAAATATGGAGATCTGGGAAGCAGATACTGAATAGCAGAAGTCCTAGAATAGATTCTCAATGGACTCCACTGGTTACCTTCATGATCTCAAAAGATGCACCTCCTTACTTTTACTGTGCAAGTCTTGTCCTAAGCTATCCCTAAGCTAGCTGGCCATCCACCTAACCACAAGTTTGAAACTCTTCAGCCTGTTTATTATATTTCCATGTGGTATGTTAATGAAAGCCTTAGTAAGGTTGTGGTGCAACGTGTGGACAGATTGCCTACAGCCTACGTCCTGAATAACTCTCTCAAAGAAGTCCACTAGAGGCATCAGGCATGAGTTACCCTTGGCAAAGCCAAACTGCTGAGGGTCAAGTCTGATAACATTTTTGACAGAATAGTTAATTAGTCCGGTTATGATACATTCTATGTCTTTGGATTTATGACTCATTAGACAAATAAGTCTGTAATTACCAAGGTCAGTGATGGGGTCAAGCTTGTTCCTTCGTTGAAGGTTGTGTGCTAGGCCCAGCAAGCCAGCACGTAAAATTCTACTGCCAATCATTAGCGGACCGGAGTTCCACTGTGGCGACCCCTAACCGGGAAAAGCCGAAAGACACAAACAAACAAAGTGATGGGGTCAAGCTTGTGGAGTGGTATTGCAACAGCTATGCTCTACATCTGTGGGACAAAGTCCATTGCTAGGCTCAGGTTACAAATACAGAGGAGTGGGTATACCAGTGCTTGTTTAGTGATATTTATTAGGCAAATGGGTATGTTGTCAGGCTCCATAGATGAGGTATTCTTCATTTAGGTCATTACTTTAAGTACATGTTCTTTTCTGATGGTTGGTGGTGTAATTCCATCTTGGATAAGTGGCCATGAAATAGATGCTTCTGGGGGTGAAGTTAGTACTAAATGTATTTGCCAGTATGTTTGCAATAACCACTGAATCAGAATACGTACTACCATTATGAATAAGCTCTGAGCAATGTTCAGTATTGTTCCTCATGTTCCTGACATAACTAAAGAAGGATTTGTAGTTGTCTTGTCTTTGGCTTATGTAGATAGTCTAAGATCATAGGATGATTTTGTTTTTCAGATGTCCTTTTTTAGTTTCTTATCTGTTTGATGCTCTCCTTCCGTTAGGGGTGCTTTGTTCTGCTGTACAGGTTAAGGAGTTTCTCTCTTTCATTATATAGTTTTTTAATGCGTGTGGACCCCCATGCTGGTTTGCCTTTAAACTTCCCTATTTGTTTGGATTTAGTTGGGACTGTCAAGTTAACACATTTGTCTAGGTGCGAGTAGACTTACCTGCATAACTGTTTGCAGTATCAACATTACAGATGATACTGCTATACTGAAATTTAGAGACTTCATCATACATTTGCAGGAGATTTTTACATCTGAAGTCCTTAAATTTGCTGGTATTTGGTTCTTACAATTTGGAGATTTTGATGCAAAATGTTACTTGTTTGTGGTCTGACTTGACCAGTGAGGGCAATACCTTGGGGACAGTATATACAGATGTCATGTTTGTTAGGAACAGGTCAAGTATATTTTGTTCCCTAGTGGGTTGTTTAATTTGGTCCACAAAGTTCTTGTTTATAAAATCTAAGAAATCTAAAAAATCTTCCTTCTGCCTTAATGGCCACTGCTTCTCTAACTCCGCTATACAGCTGACTTATGCTGCAAACCTCTCCTCTTAACTAGTGTGTCATTCAGCAGGGTTAACAGGGTTGGGGATCAGTGAAGGAAGGAGGCTGCAGGCTCATTAGTGCTTACTTTAAGGAAAATAACCTGGGTAAAGCCACTCTCACATACTTCATCCGTCCTGACACAGAGTCAGCAGACGTGCCTCATCAGCATAAATCCCACCCGAAAAAATAAAGACATGTTAAACTGTACACCGATAAAAACTGGAGTACCAGTACCATGTTTACTAAAATAAAATCAACTGTAATACTGATTTCTTGACAATGAGCCTTCAAAATGGGTTACACATCACTGAATAATAAATATAACCTTATTAATATGTATCAACTGAAAAATCTTCAATGAAATGCAATCAATTAATGGATCATTTTCTTATAGTTAACATGCATATTTTATACAAACAAGCCCAGTCTATCTCTTGGAGAAGTCTCTTTAGAAACAAGGTCCCATTTTTAAAGTAGAGTTTCATGTTTCAACAGTTCAGTTCACTGCCACAGAACAAAAAGATGGCTAATCAGACACCCTCATATCATGATAAACTTGTTTCAGTCAGCTGTGCACCTAGCCATTTCTAAGGAACAGCCATAACTAATACCATTATTATTAATTCTAAAGTGAAGGACATATTCCAGAGGGAATGGGATAAATTTTCATCCTTCTCAGATATTGAAAATATTAATAATTTTACCCCTAAAATAGTATACAAGAATGCATGGAATATAAAGAAGATCTTGGAGAACAACAATGCAGGGAGTAATGATGTGCACAATAATAGAACAACTGTAGGGAAAAGAAAGAATGGAACTTGTAAATGTGGACACTGTAAGCAATGTGAACATATTATAAATAGTGGTGAAATATATATAAACAGTAGGGGTATAACAATAAACAGTAAAGGATATTACAACTGTGAAACAAAGGGAGTGATATACATAGCTACATGTGAAAAATGCAGTTCATTCTATATTGGCAAGACAGAGAGGGTGCTGAAGAGAAGAATCTATGAGCACACATACGAAATGTCCAAAGCTAAGGAGACCAGTGCTTTGTACAAACATACTAGAGTATGTGATAGCTCAAGATTCTTATTTTTTGTATTGGAACAAGTCAAAAGGGAGATGAGGGGTGGTTTATCGGAGGAATGGCTGGAGTACAAGGAACTCTGGTGGCAAATTATGTTGGAAGCCACCAAAATACCAGGATTAAACGAACATATATCACTGTCCCCTGTTCTAAAATTAAGAGCAGCGAAAATATAAATAATGTCATGGTCCTAATGTTATTTGAACAACAGATGGCGCTATATTTTTCTGATGATGTGAATGGTAAAAGAAAAATAAGTATATAATGAAGGAAACGAAACATTAATTTATTTTAAATATTTATTTAATTTTTATATTATGAAAGAATGTGAATTATAATGAATATTTATTTAATATTTGATGATTATCATTAATAGTTTTAACAAGTTAAAATGATTTTTAGAGTAGGTTATATTTTTTAACCAATTTGATAGGTGTTTTTAATATTTATGAGCCACATAAGTTTGATTAGTTGAACCAGGATGCAAACCTTGACATTGGTCAATTTGAATTTGATTGCAGTATATATTTGTTAATTAAACATAATTAAGTAATCTGATGAAGTCCTACTTTCAGTGTGGACGAAAACGCATGGCTGTTTAAGAGCGTTCATGTATTGTGTTTTATTCGTGGAATTACATTAAAACCTTCAGACTTTTGCTGGTGTGTACTCCTTTCTGTCCTTGAGGATATTTTTTGCTTATTAATATGTATCAACTGAAAAACCTTCAATGAAATGCAATCAATTAATGGATCATTTTCTTATAGTTAACATGCATATTTTATAACAAACAAGCCCAGTCTACCTCTTGGATAAGTCTCTTTAGAAACAAGGTCCCATTTTTAAAGTAGAGTTTCATGTTTCAACAGTTCAGTTCACTGCCACAGAACAAAAAGATGGCTAATCAGACACCCTCATATCATGATAAACTTGTTTCAGTCAGCTGTGCACCTAGCCATTTCTAAGGAACAGCCATAACTAATACCATTATGCAGTGTTTGTGTATACTGTCACACAGTTGTACTGACTTATAGTTTTATTAATTTAACACTCATTACAAAAGAACAAAAATGACACCGTAGTATGATATGTAATCAGATCCTAACTGCAAGTAAATGCAAGGCACTTACACTCTTCAATAATGTTTACCCTGCTCTAGCAACTGTTTTACATGCTTTCAAAGAGAAACATCTATACAGAGTTGTTGGCAGCATGGATAAGTGGTTTCAGGTAATAAGCTATAAATGTTATCGTATTTAGTCAGGTTTGATTCCCACCATCTTCATATGTTACATGTACAACTGACCAAGCCTCTTAACCTGCCCCATAAGCATGGGTCATCCATAAAAAGGAAACACTTATTATTAGAATAAAAACAAGTTAATGAACCGTGACTGCTTGCCAAGCACACATTCAGAACACTGTTACCAGACAGCCAATTCATAAAAATACATTTTTTGACAACTATTTATGTCTAATTTTCTGTGAACAGTTAGGAGCCTAGAACTGACTCTACAGGTTGACAGCAGATATGAAGAATGTAGCCCCATAAATGCTGCCCTACTGAAAAATACAGTTCTAATTGCTCTTATTGCACTGAAGTAGCTATGTAGACAGCTTAATGTTTGTCCATGGAAACAGGATTTTGTGGCAGTGGGTATGCAGAATGAAGGCTTTATTCATGCCTGCAGACGGACCCTTGTTTCTCTGTAGCTTCTGTACTGCCATTCTAGATGGCGTAATTTAAATGTTCAACTTGATAAAAAAAAAACTCCTGCATAAAGTTAGAATTACACAAAATATCCTAATGCAGAATTTGATGTTTTGCTAATTATACTACTGAGATACAGGAAAATGAGATAAATTCATACAGTTATACCAGCCAGCAAATTAAAAAAAAGTAAATCAACAGGCACAATTTTACATGATATCATCTGTTAATTTTACTGCCCCTTTGTTCTTCTGTGCTTCTCTGACATCCTTGCTATGGACTTATAGCTAAGTGTTAATCACAAGCTGACATATCTATACAGGCAAATAAAATGGTGACGACTGATATGGCTCAAAAGGGCAGCACCTGCCGCTACCGTCTCTTTTGGGCCGATCTAAGTTTTGTCTTGCTCAATGCTTTTCTTTATTCAAGATTAAAAGAAAAGGAGATTATTTTTTTCTCACATTATAGCTTCTGAACAGGGCCAAGAGTTTTGGCAACTGAGTGTACAAATGTATCCCACAACCTGTGCTATTCAGTGCAGTTCTACAGACAATTCACTAACATTATTTTCAAAACATTTTTACTATGTGTTTATTCATTTTTTACTTATTTATATTTGTTTTCCTGGCTAGTGCACTGATCTGAATGGACCATTTGCAGGCACAGCCTGGGTGAATAGGATCACATAAGAAATGAACAAAACATATTTACAAATGCAAGAATATGCTACAACATTTAGTTCAAAAGGCATTAACAATGCCATAACATGGATAGAAGAAATGGAATTATGCTTCGCAGAGCTTTATGGATAAGATATAGCCATAATTATTGAGGTGACATGCTACAGGGAGAGTAGTATATATTTATATAGAGAGGGAGGAAGTTTCTAGAAGATGCAACTGACAATAGCTGCATGAAAGAATACAACGAGGAGAAGACAGACAAAAGGTTTGACAGGCATACAGAGGGAAAAGGAGCAGAAATGAGAAGTGTGAGAGAGGTGCGAAGAGAAGCGGGAGGTAGGATGAATGAGAGGCAGTAAGTAAAGGTTCATAGGTTCATAGGTTCATACTAGGCTATCTGCCCTAGGGCATTTATAAGCCTAGCCAGAGTGTGTGTGGCTTTCACCACCCCTTAGATTGAGAATACTATACCCATTAGTTTGCTGTGCCTCTGTCCAGCAGTGACACAGAGATGATTCCCGGGGTAAACCTACGATCTCCCATCCACTCGTCAAGATTTCTCTTGAACAGAGTCAATGAGGGGCTCTGCCTCACATGGACTGGGATTCTGTTCCATAGTGTAGGGAGTCTCTGGGTGATGAATCTGTCCCTCCAGCACGTCCTATTTATATCCGTGTTGAGGTTTAAGTCTCTTGCTCTCGTGGCTCTGGTGGATTTGGATTTTTTGAGGTGGAGCATGTCCATTAATTCCGGGTTGGACATGGCTTTGTATGTCAGGCACAGATCACCTCTGAGCAGACGGTATGCAACTGAATAGAGCTGGAGTTTCTTCAGTCGGGCAGCGTATGACATATGTTTGAGCCCCTTTATCCTTTTGGTGAGGAACTTTTGGAGTCTTTCCAACTGCTGCAGGTGTCGGGTAAGGTACATTCGAATGGGCGTTGTACTCAATCATTGGTCTGATAAGTGAAGAGTACAGGGGTACAATGACCTCTCCTGATCTGGATGTGAATCCCTTCATGATCAGGTGGGCAATGTAGAAGGTCTTCCTAACCACTTTGGCAATGTGAGTGTCAAAAGAGAGGTTACTGTCAACTTGGGTCCCCAGGTCCCTGATAACTTCTTCTGTGTTTAATGGATTACCACCTATGTGGTAATTAGGGGTTACCTTGTTTTTCCCAAAGGGTATGACTATACATTTTTGGCATTTAGCTTAAGGCCATGGCTCTGGCACCAGTTATCCATTTCTATGAGACCTCTCTGGAGGATGTCTGTGTCTGATGGAGTGTCAATTATGGTGCCCAGTTTGCAGTCATCTGCAAATTTTGTCAGCCACAATCCCCCTATGTTTGCCTGCACTTCAGAAAAATAAATGCCGAACAAGAGGGGGCCCAGGACTGAGCCCTGTGGGACACCGCTCATGACCGGCTTAGAGTCTGACATGGCACCAGCAACTCTAACTCTGTGGGTTCTGTCCTTGAGCCAGTTTGCAACCCATCTTGTGACATATGGGTTTACATCTAAGCTGGTGAGCTTTTCTATGATGCCCAAGTGGGGTATTGTGTCGAACGCTTTTGCTAGGTCAAGGTAGGCTGTGTGAACTGCCTTACCCTCATCAATAGCCTTAGTGACTGTTTCGAAAAAGTCAACCAAGTTCAAGAGGCAGGATCTGCCCTTGACAAAGCCAAATTGGGTAGGATCCAGTGTCTGTAGGTCCCCAATGTCTTTATTTATGAGTTCCATTATGATCATCTCCATAGCCTTGCAGACAAGGCTTGTCAAGCTTATGGGGCGGTAATTTCCAGGGTCCGTAGAAGCACCGCCTTTGTGGAGTGGGACCACAGTTGCCGTACGCCATTCTTTGGGTACGTATCCTGTAGTAAGGCTAAGATTAAACAGCAGCCTTATGTGTGGGTTTAGTTCCTCATTGAGTTCATGTAGCACACAGCTGGGGACACCGTCCGGTCCCATTGATGCTGTGTTTTTTGCTTTAGAGAGAGCAGCTCTCACCTGGGCATCTGAGATGTTTGGGAGGCTAGACTCTGGTGGGATAGATATTTCTCCTTTTGGGGGGGAGGGAGGGGAGAAATTTGCACTGAACCTGTCTGCCAGTATGTTGGGGATGACAAGATAAGGAAGGAAGGATAACACAGGGATAAAGGGCTGTGTGAGAGAGGTGCAGGGACCTGTGTGATTCCATCTGCAATTTACTTGGGTGAAGAGTTATTCCTTCAGCTGAGTATCCCAGTATCCAGCAGCGTGGCTCAGATACATTACTCACCACTTTATAATGTTCCTTTCTGTGTGTCTCTCTCT
Source organism: Protopterus annectens (assembly GCF_019279795.1). Lineage (NCBI taxonomy): Eukaryota > Metazoa > Chordata > Ceratodontiformes > Protopteridae > Protopterus > Protopterus annectens. The sequence goes on along the minus strand of NC_056732.1, from coordinate 480,440,103 downwards.
CTCTCTACACCAGCAGTCTTTCCCTTCCTTGAGTTAAATAATTTAAATCACTCTTCACAGACAGAGCTCACTGTGATGTGCATGTTAGTGTAGATTACTGTTTAGTAACTGATAACTGATGTGCTGGTTACAAGTGAACACATACAAACACAACCTAGATTCACAAATCAGGATCATGTAAGCTGTAGTGATTACAGTAGCTGTGAATATGCAAGTATTTCTGGGTTAGGGTTAGAGTAAGGGGATAAGGTTCAGTGCTATGCATGTTTTGTGTTGTCTGTGCTCTCTGTCCTTTATTCATGTGTAGTGGTAGTGTTAGGGAAAGGGGTTTGTTTTAGTTTTAGGTTTTCTACCTTTCATAATATAACTGTGCATGCGTGTGTGTGTGTGTGTATATATATATATATATATATATATATATATATATATATATATATATATATATATATATATATATATACACACACACACACACACACACACACACACACACACACACACACACACACACACACACACACACACACACACACACACACACACACACACACACACACACACACACATGTGTGTGTGTGTGTATGTATACATACACACACATACATACTTTCACCAAACATTTCTAGATACAGACACACATACACTTGTGTGTGTGTGTGTGTGTGTGTGTGTGTGTGTGTGTGTGTGTGTGTGTGTGTGTGTGTGTGTGTGTGTGTGTGTGTTGTGTGTGTGTGTGTATATATATATATATATATATATATATATATATATATATATATATATATATATATATATATATATAGAGAGAGAGAGAGAGAGAGAGAGATATATGTGTAGCTTATGGCATGCATTTGTCACATGCTTCTTTTTTTTAGTAATTTTTTTCTAATACTAAGATGGGAATGGGCCCCATTCCTAAGTCAAACTATGATTAAAGTTCATGAAATTAGTATTGTTTCAATCTTTGACATTAGCCAAAAGTGCCCATAATTGATTCCTGCAATTCATATGGAGTTACATGTTTCAATAACATACCTAAATGCGACTGTAAATTATTTTTATAATGTCCATTTTTCCTACTACTATTGGAACTGCCTAGATATCTTCCTTCCACATTGCCCTCATTTCTGCCTGCAAATCCTGGTATTTTATGACTTTGTGTCTCTCTCTGTATGTATGACACTGTAATCAATGGGTGTAGCAATTTCAATAAGCAATGCTACTTTTATCTTCTTTTCATGGACTACCATATCTGTTTTTCTCATATCTGTTTTTTAACTGTTGGTAATGGGTGATCCATGTGATATGAACTTCATCATTTTCCATAATGCTTTGTGACTAATGTTTCAATGCTTCTCAGCTACTTCAATATTATAAAGTTTGTACAATCCCTAAACAACAGTCTTGCTACATTATTATACCTTTCAGTATACAGGCCTTCTGTCATTGTGTATCACATCCAGCAACAAGACATGTGACTGTTTTCAGTTCTGTTTTACAAAACCAGCATTTGTCTGTTTCTCTGACATGTTCAATGGACTTTGTAAACTAATGTGCATATAGTCCACTATCCTGAGCCGCCATTAGTGACCTTTCATCTTTTGGTTTAAATTAATCTCTTCTTTACCATTCCTGTGTTAGATCCTGACATGAGGTTGTTCCAGGAATTTTCTGTACTCGTTTTTCTTGTTGTTAACCAGGCTGGCATCTGTTCAGGATACTTTATATAAAGATGTTAATATTTTTAGATAGAAATTAGATACTCCATCTGGACCTCTGGTTTTCCAGTTAGGAGCTTTTCTTAATTTTGTTTCAATTTCTCTGGCCTTCACTTCATCCCATTTTATATCCTGTACATTTGAACTTCTTATTCTTTCTTTTACTTCTTCTATTGATTCAACATATTTGTCATGTTCCACAGGATCTTTATAGATATTTCTCCAAAATGCATTTATTTTTTTTTTTTTTTTAGTAAGGGGTTTCTATTCATTTAGCCTTGTTTCCCAATTCTTAATAACACTTTTCTGGGTTATCAATAAATTGCTTATTTTATACTTTTCCTTTATATTTATCTGCATATCTTCTACATCTTTCTGTCTGTCTGTGCTGATATCTTTAGTTTTTTATTTGCACTAGTGTACGATAGAGCATGGTCTGTTTTAATACTGCTCCTTGCTTTTATCACGTCTATCTTTTTGAGTGTTTTTGTTAATCTGTTCCCTCTTCTGTACTCTTCAAACATTGGTGTGAGCGGTTGCATTATACTTCAGTCGAACTGCTGGGAGCTATACTCTTGCTACGCAGTTGTGCATCTGTGTCTAGTATATTTAATTTCTTTGGGGATGACAGCAGACATCAGTTTGTGGTTATTTTAGGTGATTGTAGGTGTAATGCATTAGTTTCTTATGTGATCACGTTATTTTGATGTTTTTTTTATGAAAATGATCAACGATGATCTTTTTCAACATATTAACTGTTGAAAGTTCAGCAGCTATCTAAAGATGTATACTCATATTCATACACACACACACACACACACACACACACACACACACACACACACACACACACACACACACACACACACACACACGCGCACACACACACACCCACACACACATATATTCAGAGAGACTGAGTTTTTGGATTAACGAATCAACCAGCATACCACAGGAGCACTTGGACAACAAACAAGCAGACACAGAGGAATCATGCTAACACTCCATAGATGAAGACAAGGGGATAGGGATGAATTGTGGACCCTGAAACTGGAGCCAGCCTCAGACTATTCAGAGCTATTTGGCCCATTAGAGCCCTCCTCCTACAGAGGGCCCTGCACTAGGCTAAAACAAGGTCATTATACATAAGGTAGGCTATGGGACTGGCCTGAGATACACTATAGCAAATTGCAAGGCATTTTCTTACTTGTATCAAAGTAAAAATGACTTAAAAGCTAAAATCATATTTATTGAAACATAAACATTCTCTGTATTACCTTGGTTAGCTCCTTTAGGGGAGAAGAAATGCACAATCAACAAACACATCATATATATAGTGTAATTAAAAACAAATAATAAGGTAACACAATTAATTAATTAAACACACTAATAAAATCCATAAAACACCTGTCATTATAAAGCACTTTTCCACGCATGTTCACTTCTGAGTCCAAAGACATACAAAACACATTTAAGAATAAACAATATCCCTTTATACAACAAATGTTCTTTAATATCCCTGCCTTCCCTATCACTAAGCTTGACCTGCTGGAATAGAGTAGCCTTTAACATAATACTATCACTTTGATGAAACTGCAAAAAAAAGCATAGCCACTGGGCTAGTCTCTTACAGTTTATATCTCTAATATGTTCCTGCAGTCTTGACTTAAGCTTTCTATTTTCTTACTTATAGTTTTGGTTCTACAGTAGCTACAAGTTGTTTTTGTGGAACAAGCTATATTTCCTGTCATGTGTTGTACTAGTAGCTAATATATCAGTATTAATAGCTGCCATTTTGGGTCAGTGTTAACTGCTCATGCTCCAATAGCAATCAGCTGTTGTTGGTGAGTCCTCAGCAGGGTTTTCTTCCCAAAGCTGAGGTCAGATTAAGGCTGGTATTCATAGTTTGGGACTTTGCACATGTCTAGTGGTTAATTATGAGTAGTGCCGCTGGACGGTCATGTAAATAAACTCAGTGTTGGTCATTTTCAATGAATGAGCATAAGCAAAACTCTTGTAAAAACATACTCATTTTTCATACATTAAATTCAGCATTAGGAACTTGTGAATTAGTGTGTAAAAGCCTGAGGCTTCAGATTACTATGTTTTCAACTATCATTCATGAGCATGGCTAAGTGCAGTCACTCTTGAAAGGTATAAGGCAAGCTCTATATATATATATATATATATATATATATATATATATATATATATATGTGAACACTTCACATAATCGAATTACTGAAATCTCGAATTTCATATGGTCGAGACCATATGATCGAGATTTCAGTAAATCGAATATGTGTAGTGTTGAAAAATAAAAGTTTACTTACCTTAATACATTGCATGCACACAGAGGCAAGGATTCTTGTATGCTCTGTGTGTACGTAGTGTTTCATTTTTTTTTGTGGTCTTGACAGGAAATGAGAAATCTCCCGTTTTGTGCTTCCACATACAGCGCAAGACGGGAGATTTCCCATTTCCCCACTGTAGCGCGATCTTGGAGTTGGTATATTTAAGTAGGGGGGTGGGAGGGGTGCAGGGGGGCGAAGTTTGTCTTTTTTTTTTTTTTTTTTTGGTTTCACTTCAGAAGTTCGAGTTTATGAAACTCGATCTTTTGGTTTCGGTTGTTTGCAGTTCAAGATTTTGTAAATTCGAGCTTCTGAAGTGAATCCATATATATATATATATATATATATATATATATATATATATATATACTATGAAGATGTGATTTTTCTCATGAATAAAGTCATACGTTCTCTGGTTTGATCCCTTGGTTTCATATCATTGCTGCATTTTATAAAAAAACAGCCAGTCAGACAGTGAAAAGTGTTTGATGTAATTAGCTTTTAAACTATGAAACACTGGCCAAGTGTACCTGCCACCCTCATAAAAAATGTTGGCTAACACAAACCACATCATTTTTTATAGATCTCTTAGTCTAGCCAAGTAAAGTTGTGATGTATTACTTGCAGTGTATTCAGCTCATTAAAGTAACATTTTTTTTGAAATAATTCATTCTTTTCCTAATCTCTACCATTGTCTTCTAATCATAATACTGTCATTTTTATTTATCACTGTCACTCATAAATCTCTAGTAAAAAGACACACCTGCTGACTCAACAAAATATCCTTGTCACTGCAGATCCATCCATCCATCCATCCATCCATCCATCCATCCATCCATCCATCCATCCATCCATCCATCCATCACTCATTTTTCCCACTTTTTCACATGGAGTTGGGGGAGGCACTTCAACAGTGACAATCATCTGGAGCCAAGTTCATAATGCTGGGTGGCTAGCACTGCTGCAGTTGTTCTTTCACACCACACAGTCATATTCACACTCACACCTATGACCAGTTAGAGTGTCCAATCCATCTACTGCATGTCTTTGGAGTCTGAATTCAAACACAGGGAGGACATGCAGAACCAGGACAGAAGGCACCTCAGCCAAGAATTGAACCAGAGAACTTCTTGTGTGAAGTGACAAGTGCGCCAGTGTAGCACCCTTGTAGCCTCCCTAATAACTACCACATAATTTCCGCTTCCCATTACTAAAATTCTTCCCTGTTTAACAGATAGGTGGAGAAGTGCCACTGTCTCATTTTTTATTTTATTTTATTTCATTACCCTTCGTTTTATTTTAGTTGTTATTGGTGTGTGATCTGAAATAGCTACTGGATGTTCCTGGGAAATATAATTTCTGTCTAGCCTAGCTCAGTTAATGTACCTTAGGGAATAACTGTAAATTCCCTCCAAGCTCCTACTACTGAATTCACATCTTCCATATCAAATATTTTCATAAATTTCTTCAAAAATCTACCCTCTTTTGTTATATTTCCCTTCTTGCTTCCAATACATCTTCACTGTTGGAAATCAAATTCCAGTCCCAATCTGTTAGTAACATTTACCTGTTGAAAGCTGATTACTTTTCCTAAAACTTTCTTAGGCTCCATTGTAGCAGTTTTTGATGGAATATAAATACATGCCTGTATAATCCTCCTCCCTTGCCAGTTGCTCATTACTACTACAAATCTATCACTATTATCATTTCCCCCCCTCTTCTATCAGTATTAGAGCTCCTTTAGGGATTAGTATAAGTATTCCCCTTTTCCTTTGTTCCAGATATTCCTCTGAATAACCATCCTGAAATCCTTTCTTTATCAAATTCACAAGTTCATTTTTTTCCGAATGTGTCTCCTGTAGCATAATTATTTGCACTCTGCATTTCTTAATATAGTTCACTACTCTTTCTTTTTTGTATATAACTGTGAGACCATTCACATTCAAAGTTAATATGGAAAGTGTTGCCATTATAATAAATGATTATTCCCACCTGTCATGTATAATAGCTTTTTTTAAATGTCTAGTTTCAACACACATACACTAATGTTTGACAGGTTAATCTTTTATACAGTTGTTTCTTGTTATATCCATTTGAACTTATCACATCTTACAAGACTTTTTTTAATGAAAACTCTCAAACAAGAAAACAAACACCCCAAAACAACCCCATAACCTATTAATACAAACACACATAACTATGTACGTCTTCAAGTAATGAAGTTTAACCCTCCTAATAAGAACAATTGTTCCAGACTGACAGTTGTTCTCACAGGCTTTAAATGACATACAATTTAGATTATCCATGCATGGTACAGGCTGTGCTTCTATTTACACTAAGTGCTTCAACTGTCATTGGTTGATAGTAATATTCTTCTTCAAAATAAATAAAATTATCATTTAAAATGTAGTCAATAAATTGTTTTAATATACTCAAATAATCAAAACAGAGTCTCTTTGCAGTAGGGACTTCATTAAACCACAGTAAATCTGTGTTGTGGGAAATTACGGTAAATAAGTCCACCACATCAGTTGTTAAAAAATTAGTTCAAAATCATATAACCATTGCTTCAAACCTCTTAAAAATGCCATTGTCTCAATTAAATGAATGCATTTCTACCATGTAACTGCAGTTACTAAATTATACCAAATGATTATTCTCAGTGATCACTAACCATTTCCACAGCTGCTGGGCTGAAATCCAACTTCTAAATGACAGTAATTACAATAATTAATTGCCATCACAGTATGCACATCATTAATTCTACACATTTAAAGTGGTTCTTATTAAGTTATTTGTTTTATTTATTTTACATTTGCTTACCGGGAAAGTCCAACTGTGCAGAGCCCATTTTCAGCAGAGGCCAGGGGAGAAAAGCTCCACAAAAGGTAAAAGTGATAGTACATACAATATTGGTAACAGTAAATACAGCATGAAACAATATATACAACATAAGTTACAGTAGATAGAGCAAGTCTAACAGAAGATAAATCAGATATGAAACTTAACATAGTGATATTATTAACAGAGAACTTAAAGAGTATTATGTTACATTTGTGAAGGGAAAATAATTCTAGAATTTATGACACATCTAAGAAAAAAAGAAAAAAAAAAGAAAAATCATAATACAAATAAGATCATTGTCCAAGAGACAGGCTGAATAATTAATGGAGAGTGTACTTATGATAACAGGAGATTATAATTATATTATAATATTGTTATAATATTGTATTAATTATTTGCTTACTTTAAGAAGTCTGCGGTATCCTTACTAGAGTACTGGTAAATTAATAAGGTGATGTTCAACTTTTCCATGTAAATTCAGGGCCATATACTTGTGTTTTATGCAAATTAGGCTTTTTTTTATTTATTTCTATGAATTGCATTAATGTGCACATGTGCACAGCCACATATGGGCATACATCACTCTTGGATGATCATGAACGAGGGCCCAAATTGACATGAATATGCTATGGACCGCTCCACAGTCTGAGACACTCCTCAGCAGTCTCTAGCTTGCCATGGTAACATGCAAATGGCCCTAGACTAACCAAAATTAGAATACAGTTAAAGAAAAACAAACCGGAGTCATCTGAATGACAGTTTGCACTAACATGAAATGTAATCCCTGCACATCTAATGTCATCTGTTACACCTTAGCACCTCAAACAATTCACCAGTACCTAAAACATGTACTTGGCACACAAAGTAGTATAGATACCCCAAAAAAAAGTATAACTGCTGCTATACTGCATGAGGCATGTATAAATGGCATTCAGATGTAATACTCCATAAAATTTACCTTATGCACTGACTAGAAGCAGTAGCAATTGTAAATCATATACTTAAGAATTATTTAATATATTTCATTTTTTATCGAACAAGCTTTAAGGAAAAAAATGTATGTGGCAAAGCATTTTTGGTTAAACCAAACCTGCCAGTAATATCAATACCTGGTGTAAAGCCCCTAGTACTTAACTGGGCCTTGGTTACAGTGATGCTAACCCTAGAAGGAGTGGTTCTGAATCTCTGAACTACAGTCTTGCTCTTACTTTTTCATTCTGGTTCTGGCACTCTGTGCCATGTCATCATCTGTGAAGGCACAAGGCAGTGTTTCAAACTGGTCTGACAAAGGGACTCTCATTATGTTCTACCTTCTCAAGGTGTCATATCAGGAAAGGATCAAGGCATGCACAAGAAATATTATCTGGACTGGGTCCAAAAACAGGAAAAATTCAGCACAAGTACCCAAGTGAAGTTCAGTGCACAGGTTTATTCAGAGTCAGCACACCATGAGGATGAAAACATAAACGCTTATATCCACAAGTACATCTGGATAGGGTAACCACTTGTCATCCCTGATAGGTATATCCCACTCTGGCCAACAGTGCCATCACCGATATCATGACTTACAGAAGCATAGAACAGAGTGCTACAGTAAGTACAAATCTTTTTTTTCAATGATCATTATTTCATTGGATCATATTCAGCATAAAAAGTATAACAGGTTTACATAAATAGAAGTATTTGCTGAAAAAGATAGGTGTAACTGCAAATATCTGTAATGTTATTATGATACACATGCATGCATCTTTTAAAAATATATTATGTTTTGTGTTAACATAATGTTCTAAATAAATGCATGAAACAGATTCATAATTAATTTATAAGCTGCATATAGAGCTCTGTAAATGAAAGGCATACATGTCCAGGATTACAAGAAGTACTCGTTCATTTATTTATACAAATTAGAAAAAAATGTAGCTACACATAATAATAAACTGTATTACTATTTAGATTATATGCAGCCAATGTTAGCAAATAAATTATTGTTTAAGTAGGGCACAGATATATTACTGTAACAATTGCTTAACACAGCTGTTTATTCAAACATAATGTAAGTACATGTACAACATGGCTGAAGTATTAGTCATGCACTACTAAACCCTAGTTAAAGTGGAGGTTGGGGGAGGGGCGTGGGGTTGCTGTCCCAAGTGAATAACTAGTGTAGAACAGTGTGGGTTTGTTGTATATTTTAGAAGCTTTTCAAGGCTGGTGCTTGCATATAAATAGCAAGCACGTGATAGCTTCAGTGTCATTTTGAGAGTGCAGCCAGAGAGTGAGCATGTATGAGTGCAGTAACTAGTTCTTTTATAAGTTTTCTAAGTTAAACATATTAAGCTCTCAATCCTTATGTGTTTGTACATAATAAAGCTGCTTGAACAGAACCCACAAAGACTCATCCATTTTATTCTGACTGGATGAGCGACATGGTGTCAGAAGTGGGATTTCAAATACTACTTTTCAGAGCTATGAGGTGCAGAGATAACAGTGGAGGTAAACTAAGAGAAATGAGTGTGAAAAAAGGTTAAAAATGAACCAAAGATAATAAAACTTGCATGAACAATTTATTTTATAAAAAAAAGATAAAACAGGGCATTACAAGGGCACAAGCCACATTATTAAACAAGAGGCACAAAAGGTATATTAAATAAACCAAATGTTTAAAATTAAGATATTTGATAAAATGGTTATCAGAAAAGCACATAAGGGGTTGGGAATTACCTTGGAATTGTAAAACAAGCATGTTTAAAGCAAAACGAGGATGTTTAAAGCAAAATGGGCATGTTTGGAGAAAAACGAGCACAAGAAAAGTATAGTGGGCATGAAAAGAGATTAAACAAGCAAAACAAATATAATAAAGGGCAAGAAAGGGCACATTAAGCATAAATAAAGCAAGGCAACTGCATGTTATTTGGAAAAGTACTGTGTTTTGGCATAACTACTATTTTGCACTGTATTAAGGACATAACTAGAGTTATTTGAAGTATCTGAAAGTGTGTAAAAGTGCTTACAGTTTGTATTTATTACTATGCCTATATTCCAAAGGGTTTGTGTGCAAAGTGCAACTATTTCATAAAGTACAGTTAAAATACAGCCATTTCAAAAAGTTTCTTCTGCTGGTTGTGTCTATTCACAAAGTGCTGCCATTACAGAGTGTTTCTTGTACTGTAAAGAGTTTTTATGGGAAAATTTCAGTGTACTGTGTACTGTTTATTTGCAAAGTGCAGTTACTTTGAAATGTTTTTTTACTATGAGCTTCTTCTGCCCAGTTCAGTCGCACAGTGCAGTTATTTTGAAATGTTTCTTACACTAAGAGATGATTTCTTACAATACAGTGATTTCAAAAGTATTACAGTACCTGAGAGACTTATTTCATAGAGTTCAGTTATTCAGAGGTTTGTTGTGCTATTGGACATAGTTATAAGTACTGGCATAAATTTCTGGCATATGTATATGTGTGTGCATTCATACATACTTGCAAAAGCCTTCACTGGATTTCAAAAACCATCATCATTGGTATTTGATCAGAATATTACAGAGAACTGGAGGATATTTGAGCAAGAGTATGATATTTATATACAAGCATCTTATTCTGACAAAGATGCACTCACCAGGGCATTCATTTTGCTAAACCTAGCTGGGTCAGAGGCCATTGAAAGAGAGTGTTCATTTGTGTATGCACCAGCAGTGTATGATGGCGAAGGTGAAAACCATCATATTGTTGTACAAGCTGAATCAAGGGAAGACCTCAAGTTCAAGGAAATGTGTAACCCCCAGAGAAATATTATATTAGAGAGGTATTTGTTTTACACAAGAGATCAAAAACCAGGAGAAACAGCAACAGCTTATCAAACTGACTTGAGATACAAAGCTAAAACATGTCAGTTTGGTGACTTAAAAGATGAGTTGATAAAGGACAGGCTTGTGTGTGGTATTAATAGTGCTGCAGTGAAAAAGATTTTGCTTCATGACAGTGATTTAATGCTGAGCAAAGCTAGTGAGATTTGTCAGATCCATGAAGTTTCAGAAAGGCACAAAAGTATGCTTACAAGTGATAAGAGCATGGTTTCAGAGCCAATGTAGACAGAATGCAACACGTGGCTAGCAGAAGCAGGCTTAAGCACATGGCAGCTGCAACCCCTATGAGTTTAGGAAGCCCCACAGTTTTCCAGCAAATTCTAAGAAAAGGACATGCTCAGTGCAGTACAAGGGTGAGTCAGCAAACACCAAATCCAGATTTATTGTTAAATGTCACAATTTTGGTGCCAATCATGAGTCTAAAAGAGAAAAATACTTAATATTTGGTCAGCAATGCCACAAGTTTAAGAAATGGAACCATTTTCAAAAGTTTTGCAAATCAAGCAAACGTCACACAGTTATAAAGAAGGGTCACTCAAAAAAACAAGTTGATCATATAGAGAGTTGCAATTCTACTTTCTAAATGGATGGTGTATCAGTAATTGGTGGAAAGGCTGATGCAGTACATTTGGTTGCAAAGAATGAACTGCTTTGTACTGTCCAGATCAATGGTAAATCCACCGAGCTTAAAGTAGACACTGTCTCAAAATGTACTGTTACATCAGCAGACACATTTGCTAAGGTGAGAACTAATGAACAACTCAATGTGGCTATGTGCAAAATTTGTTGCTTATGGAGGTGAAGAAATTCAAACCGAAGGCTCAGTATTACTTTCATGTTATTTGGTTAAGAACTGTTACAGCTTGTTATTCTATGTAATCTGAAGACCTGTGTGGTCATTACTGGGTCTCAGAGATGGTTTGAGAATGAATATGCTTTCTTTTACCAAAGAAGTTCATCATATAAGCACATATCCTAGTTTCAGTTTTACTGAAGCTATTTTCTCAGATATGCTGATGTGTTTGATGACAAGTTGGGCAAACTTCCAGTTATGTATTCTATAAAGTTAGAACCAGAGGTCAGTCCAGTGGTCAGACCAGCAAGAAAAGTTCCAATAGCTATGCAGGATAAAGTTAAAGCTCAGTAGGATAGAATGGTACAGCAAGGTGTAATTTGTCAGGTTAAAAAAACAGCTGAATGTGTGTCGTCCACAGTAGCAGACCACAAAAAAGGCTCAGATGAAATAAGAGTATGTATTGACCCCAGAGATTTGAACAAAGCATTAAAGAGACTGCATCATCCAATGCATACAGTCAAGGAAGTCTACACACTTGCAAAAGCCTTTGCTGGATTTCAAAAACCGTCACCATTGGTGTATGATCAGAATATTGCAGAGAATTAGAGGATACTTGAGCAAGAGTACGATATTTTTATACAAGCAGCTTATTCTGACAAAGATCCACTCACCTAGCTGGGTCAGAGGCCATTGAAAAAGTGTTCATTTGTGTATGCACCAGCAGTGCATGAAGGTGAAGGTGAAAACCGTCATACTGTTGTACAAGCTGAATCAAGGGAAGACCCCAAGTGTTTGAAGCACAAGTTCAAGGAAATGTGTAACCCGCAGAGAAATATTATATTAGAGAGGCATTTGTTTTACACAAGAGATCAAAAACCAGGAGAAACTGTAACGGCTTATCAAACTGACCTAAGAAACAAAGCTAAAACGTGTCAGTTTGGTGACTTAAAAGATGAGTAGATAAATGACAGGCTTGTGTGTGGTATTAATAGTGCTGCAGTGAGAAAGATTTTGCTTCGTGACAGTGATTTAATGCTGAGCAAAGCTAGTGAGATTTGTCAAATCCATGAAGTTACAGAAAGACACACAAGTATGCTTACAAGTGATAAGAGCATGGTTTCAGCAGACACCAGAGCAAATGTAGACAGAATGCAACACATGGCTAGCAGAAGCAGGCCTAAGCACATGGCAGCCGCAACCCCTACAAGTTTACCTAGGAAGGCCCACAGTTTTCCAGCAAGTTCTAAGAAAAGGACATTCTCAGTGCAGTACAAGGGTGAGTCAGCAAAAACCAAATCCAACTTTATTGTTAACTGTCACAATTGTGGTGCCAATCATGAGTCTAAAGGATACAAATGCTTAGTATTTGGTCAGCAATGCCACAAGTGTAAGAAATGGAACCATTTTCAAAAGTTTTGCAAATCAAACATACCTCACACTGTTATGAAGAAGGGTCACTCAAAAAAGCAAGTTGATCATATAGAGAGTTGCAATTCTACTTTCTACATAGATGGTGTATCAGTAATTGGTGAAAAGACTGATGCAGTAAATTTGTTGGCAAAGAATGAAGTGTTTTGTACTGTCCAGATCAATGGTAAATCCACCGAGTTCAAAGTAGACACTGGTTCAAAGTGTAATGTTATATCAGCAGACACATTTGCTAAGATGAGAACTAATGAACAACTCAGTGTGGCTAGTTGTGTGAAACTTGTTGCTTATGGAGGTGAAGAAATTCAAACTGAAGGCTCAGTATTGCTTTCATGTTATTTGGCTAAGAACTGTTACATCTTGTTATTCTATGTAGTCTGAAGACCTGTGCAGTCATTATTGGGTCTCAGAGACAGTCTGATAATGAATATGCTTTCTTTTACCAAAGAAGTTCATCATATAAGCACATATCCTAGTTCCAATTTTACTGAAGCTATTTTCTCAGAGTATGCTGATGTTTTCGATGACAAGTTGGGCAAACATCCAGTTGTGCATTCTATGAAGTTAGACCCAGAGGTCAGTCCAGTGGTCAGACCAGTAAGAAAAGTTCTGATAGCTATGCAGGATAAAGTTAAAGCTCAGTTGGATAAAATGGTACAGCAAGGTGTAATTTGTCAGGTTACAGAACTAACTGAATGGGTGATGTCCACGGTAGCAGACCACAAAAAAGGCTCAGATGAAATCAGAATATGTACTGACCCAAGAGATTTGAACAAAGCATTAAAGAGACTGCATCATCCAATGGATACAGTTGAGGAAGATACAGCCCTAATGCCAAATGCCCTGATTTTTCTGTCTTGGATGCAAAAAGATCCTTTTGGCAAGTGATACTTGATCGCAAATCCTCATTACTGACTACTTTCAGTACCCCATTTGGCAGATATAGATTCTTCAGAATGCCATTTGGAATAAACTCTGCAAGTGAAGTTTTTCAGTATGCAATGGAACAAATTTTGTCAGGTTATCCTTGTGCCATAATAGTAGATTATTTACTGGTTGGAGGCAATGGTGAAACAGAGCATGACAGAAACCTTAAGAAACATCTATACAGTGCACGTGAAGTGAACTTAAAGCTCAATCCTCTGAAGTATAAATTCAGACTACCAGAAGTTACATATGTAGATCATTTATTTACTAGCACTGGCTTGCTACCAGACCCGTCCAAGCAAGTAGCCATTCTTGAGATGCCAGCACCAGATAATATTCAGGCTCTACAATGTTTTCTTGGTATGGTCAATTAATAAGGGAAGTTTATACCAGACTTCAGTGAGTTAACAGCACCTTTGAGAGAGCTGATTTGCAAAAATGTTATATGGTCTTGGTTGGAACAGCACAAGAAGGCATTTGAAGACCTTAAGCAGAAAATTGCCACTTCATCTACATTAAGATACTATGATGTCAATAAACCAATAACTCTTTCCTGTGATGCTTCAAAATTTGGTCTTGGCACATTTATTCTTCAGGAAAGCAGACCAGTAGTCTATACATCTAGAATTCATACCCAAACTGAAATGCAATATGCTCAAATTGAGAAAGAACTTCTGGCAATAGTATTTGCATGTTCAAATTTTCATGATCATATCTATGGTCGAGCTATTCAGATTGAAACTGATCACCAACCTCTAGTTACTATTCTAAAGAAGCCTATGCATTCAGTTCCAGCAAGATTACAAAGAATGATGCTCAAATTGCAAAAGTACAACTTCAAAATTGTCTATACAAAAGACAAACTTCTTTATCTGGCTGATACCTTATCCAGATTATCCAGAAATACAACGGAACAGTTTCATATAGAGAATTTTGACTTTGGCATCATGGAAGTGTGTAATGTTTTTACCATGATGCCTGATGAGCTGAGAGATCATACAAAGACTGATCCTATTTTGCAAAAGCTTAACCACTACATTAATGTTGGATGGCCGTCAAAACAATCTAGTGTATCACCTGAAGTGCAAACATATTTTCCTTACACAGATGACATGTTGATGGAAGATGGCATTATTTTCAAAGGTCCGAGAATTGTTGTTCCTGCTTCCTTACAACATGAATATATCCAGATTTTGCATTCTGGTCACCCAGGTGCCAAATCTACCAAAAGAAGGGTGAGAGAAGTAGTACTTTGGCCTTCTCTAGTAAAAGACATTGATAAAGTACTTTATTCTTGTTCAGTATGCAATAGTACTAAACTGCATTTGCAAAAAGAAACACTTCAGCTAAGTCAAGTTCCTGAACTACTTTGGTCAACAGTAGCCACTGATATATTTGAGTGGAACAATTAACATTACTCAGTGTTGGTAGACTTATTCAAACTGATTTGAGATTAATTTACTAGCTAATCTAACCTCAACTGCTGTTATCACCAAGTTTAAACATAATTTCTCAGCCATGATAGTCCACACAAAGTTGTTTCTGACAATGGTACTCAATTTACTAGTCAGTTGTTTCAGAAATTTGCAAGAGAATGGAACTTTGTACATGTTACTATTAGTCCAGTTTACCCACCGTCAAATGGACTAGCTGAACATGCAGTACAGAGTGCAAAGCAATTACTTGAGAGGTCAAAGCATTATAATACTGATGTCTTTTTGAATTTACTTAATCTCAGAAACATACCCCGTGACCCTATACTTGGCTCGCCTGCTCAGAGACTCCTGTATAGACAAACCAGAACAACATTGCCTATTAGTCCCAGTTTGTTGAGGCCTAAAGCTAAGAACAACAGGACAATTAGAGCCCAATTATTCAGAAAACATTCATTCCAGAAGTCTAGTTATGATAAGTCGAGCAAATTTCTTCATCTATTGAAAGAAGGAGAGACAATGGGGATACAAATGGTGAAAGGTTTCGACCGGATTGGTCAAGTAACAGGTATATGTAATGAGCTGAGATCCCACTTCATAGAATCTGAAGGTGTGGAGTATAGGCGAAATCGCAGACATCTCCTTCCTGTATCAGAATCAATATTGCAGCATTGTTCCTGTGATACAGACTCTAGATCTCATAGCAATCCAGACAATGTTCCTGTTGCAGAATGTGTGTTAACTTCTACTTCCATTCCTGATGGTGCTCCTGATGTCCCCAAATTGAACATTCAGAAGAGACAGTCCCAGTTGTCAGACCTAATTCTAATTTCTGTGTCATACGATTTGGTTGTATTTCCAGGCCTAGTGTGAAATACACAGCAACCTGGACATAATTGTCTATATGTATTTAGTTCTGTATAATTGCATGACAAAGCATTATTTGTATCAACTGCATGTCAATTAATGTTGTTAATATTGCATGACTCATTTCTTAAAGAGGGAGGATGTAGAATAGTGTGTGTGTGTGTTGCACCTTTAAGAAGCCTTTTAAGGTCAGCACGTGCATATAAATAGCAAGTACATGCTAGCTTCAATGCTATTTTGATTGCAGCCAGAGAGTGAGCATTATGTGTTTGTACATACTAAAGCTGCTTGAACAGAACCCATGAAGGCTCATCTATTTTATCCTGACTGGACGAACAACAACCAGGACACACTTTTCTCAGAAATGACTAAGTCACCATTACTTATCAATTCACACACAGCTGTACAGCAAAGGAAATGCAAACTTTCATGAATTGCTACAATTGTGTGTGAATAAACTCTACCTGAACACAGTATTACACTCACAACATAGTATTTGGAAAACAACTTGCATAAATTTCTTTTTAACTTAAAGGCAAGATTATCACGGTGTAAAAATTCAAACAGTCATCCATATGTAAACCAAATCCACCCAAAGAAAGTACTGCAGTAAATGCATAGCCTTTTACATACTGAAAAAAATTGAAATACAGGTACACAAAAATGTTCTTATGTCTTCTCTTTACAGTTGAAGACATACATTATAACAAAAGGCAGCAGGAACAAAGAGTAGTTAGGCTTGTTGAATCTGCTGGTAAATTTTGACTGCAGTTCAATGTAATAATATTTGTTCAACTGATTTTATTATATATATCTTAACTGAGTCAGTAGTGGGCACTCATTACATTAGTGAAACCAAGACTGACATATATGTCAGTACAAAATTGCAGTGTTCTGTCTTTAAAAAGTTGTTAACGTGTATAAAAAGTATATACCATTTACCTTAAACAATTGCAGTGAAATCATTACATTACTGTAAACAAGACTGAGATATTTGTCAGTGTATAACTGCAACATATTTTTGGTATGTTTCTCATAAAATTGTGTTTCTCTAGCAAATCCCTGGCAAATTATTGAGGACTGAAGTCAGAAAATGATGGCAGACATTTGGGTTTTATATTTCATATCCTTCAGAAAATTCATACTTGGGGTGTGGCTAGGATGTAGACTGGTTGGCAGCATCTTTTCCCAGCTCTGCACTCAAAAGATATTTCTGACAGGAAATTTTAAAAACTAGATATTGTAGACAAACCTAATTTGTTGAATTACTTCTACTAATATCACTAGAAGTCTACAGTGCAAAAAATTTGGCTTTAAACATTATTTTTCCTGTCAAAAACAAGAAGGAAGGTATCTGAATCTACTGAAAATAAGCTTTTCTAAGCATACCACACAGGACCAGATGATGAAAAAGGAGATACAGTCTTTATTAAATGCTATACAAGACTTGTCAGTAAAATTTGACAAAATGAATACCAAACTGGACACTTTTGAGGAGAGATCTACAAAACAAAAACAGCAACTACAAGAAATAATGACGCAACAGAAGTCTCAAATAGCTGACATAGAGAGATCCTTAAATGATACTGAGGGCAGACTCTCAGAACAAGATCTTCAGCTACATCTTTTATCACAACAAAATGCTTCATTACAAAATAAAATAGAGGATCTAGAGAACAGGTCCAGACAAAATAACCTTCGCATCTATGGGCTACCAGAGAAAACAGAGGGATAACATGGTGACTTTCCTTACTAC
This sequence comes from Protopterus annectens, assembly GCF_019279795.1. Taxonomy (NCBI): domain Eukaryota; kingdom Metazoa; phylum Chordata; order Ceratodontiformes; family Protopteridae; genus Protopterus; species Protopterus annectens. The sequence continues at coordinate 480,422,125 of NC_056732.1, read as the reverse complement.
CTGGTTACCAGAAGTTTTAAAATTGCCTGAAGCTCTTTCTTATGGAATTGAAAGAGCCCACAGATCCTTAAGAGCTGCTTCATCAACCATCAAATCAAAAAAATCACCCGAGATCAATAATAGTAAAGTTTTTTCATCACAGGACAAGGAACTTATTTTAAAAACAGCATGGTCAACTTCTCCAGTTAAATACAAAGACAACATAATCAGATTTGATAATGATTATTCTGCTGGAGTTATAACTGCAAGAAAAGAATGCCTCCCTCTGATAAAGGAATTGAAAAAAAGACAACTTAAAGTGCACTTGCTGTTCCTGCAAGAATAAAAATATTTTTACTGAAGGTCCTAAAACTTTTGACACTCTGCAAGCAACAGTTTCTTATCTTTCAGCTAATAAAACCTTGGATAATGTGGAAGAAATGGATTTCTCCCAATTTGGGGTTAAGTGTCACTTAGAAAAAAATGAATGGAGCACTGCTGACAAGAAGAAGAAGAAATGATAAAAGACATATGAAAAACAAACATTATTGTCTTCTATTTGCTCTGTAAGGCAAAAAAGTTCTTTGAAAGCATTCATGCTTTACACATGTGTCAGTCTTTGAAACAATATAAATACAAGATAAGCAGGACATTTTATAACTAAAGGAAACAACCTTAAAGAAAGCAAGGTAACATATCTTTCCCTATTACAGTGTAAATACTTACAGTCATGATTTTTCTAACTCTAAATGATGTTTAGATAGTTCATTTATAAATTACCTGTCTTTTACTGCTAGTATAGAATATGATGTATTTACACTGACATATTAATGTGGTGTGTTTAAATGAGCATGATTCCTTTTTATATTATTTACACTAAGCTGCATGAAATATCTAAACTGATGTATTTAATACACATAATAATATATAAAACTGATAGTAATAACTGTCAAAAAGTGCCTTGAAAAGTAATTATCTATTCTTTGATGCTAAAAGTGCCTTTTTGACTAACAAACGACTGTTTGGCTTGTATATCTGCCCTTAATGTTAAGAAAACTAACAGAAGTTTAATGAGCTGGTGTTCAGTTTAAAAAAAGCCCTAAAAACTTCACTTACTTTGTTTTTGTCTTCCCGCCATGGTCACGAGCTGAGAACTCTTATTTTACCACCCCTGAATGAAGGTTCTTCAGTTAGAATCCATTACAGTGTGTTAAACCTTCTAACAGCACAAAATGAAAGTAAACAGTCATGAGTGATGTCAGCACTAAAACAAGACAGTATGGGTGTGGTGTCAGCTCCTAAGCTACTTAAAGTAACCAGCACACTATTTATGAGATGGCAAAGTGCTTTTGCAGTTTTAACAAATATTAAAAGTACACTGAAGTACCTAATGAATTTTGAAGGTATCAACACATACATGACGTTTTATTATATTGTAATATTTGTTATTCATTTTGAATTGTACTCATAAACAGCACACAAAGCTTAAAAAGAAGTATATCACTTGGAAGAAACTGTATGAATAGTTAACACATACAGACTTTACTATAATCTTTTCTGATAAGATCACCCACGTAAATTACTATAATTTAACTTAATTTTATAAAACTTTAATGTATTTAAGTCCTTGACTGGAACTATATAACATATTTGTAAACACACTGCAGCTAGTGTACTCAACCTTAAGGATAGTAAGTCAATTAAGGTTCATGAATGTAGCTATGTGTTATTAGGCATTTTAAGGGTAAAAAGGAGTTGCTGTTTAATTATCAAGATACTCTGTAAATATTAAATTGTTCAAGTAGCACAATCGTGAAGCAGTAATGAGAAAGAAAAAATCTCAGACTTGCTTATGATATTGCTTTTATATATATATATATATATATATATATATATATATATATATATATATATATATATATATATATATATATATATATATATATATCTATAGGAAAGAACTGCTGAATTATAAGTATGCTTTTATTAAAGGCAAGTTATATTAATATTGAACATCCTCACTGAAAATGAATGGTTGTGTAGAGACACAGTAACTCCCATTATATAACCAAGGCTAAAGAGATTGTCTTGTATGTCTAAATTGATCAGCCTTGAACCTTAGATTGCAAATAGACATGCAACATACTTTTACTTATAATACTGAATATACATTATATAACATCACAAACGCTAAAGCCATTGTCAGCTACATCTCATATCAATCAGCATTAAAATATGATTTGAATAGCATAGGCATTTACTAACATATTGCTGTTGGTACCTGATATGCATATAAGTAACAAGTCTAATTTCTGTCTATGAAAGTAAATACCAGGCTGTGTGCATTTGTTAATTATGAAACAAGAGCGTGCTATCTATTATTTTTAATATCCTATAGGTATGTACTTGTTAGAGACACACACATGCTGCAAAGCTGCTAGTTATTGCATATTTATTAGTATATTTCTGACTGCAGTGTTATAAATATATGGTGTGGACCACTTGAGTTGAGAATATGTCTCTATATTGGGCATGTTCTCTGTTTGAACATTGTATATTATCTATAATATGATATGGAGTACCCTCACTAAATTCAAAGAAGCCACAATAGAAACAAATATTTATTAAAAATGGAGAATAGAAGGATGAAGAGAAAAATGAAGGAAAATGGTTGATGGTCATATAAGGTTATCTTTTCCTGTGTATGTAGAAGAGTTGACAATAATAAGTACCAAACAATTGTGTTATAGCATATTTAAAGCCTACTTTGCTTATCATATTTTCCAACCTTACAGTTATAACGCTGCAGATAAATCCTGTAATATCATAAGGAGTATGAGTTGCTATTTGACATATGACATATGTGGTACACTAGTGATGAAATATGCCAGTGGCACTAATAATTATATAGGAATTGCTAAGAAATATAGTCTTAAACTATATAATACCAATGCCAAAAACAAATTAATAGCATTCATACCACTAAAATATGACTTTTTGAATTAAAAGAAAACTATAAGATTACTGATAAATGACAATACAAATGTAACGTTATATTCATTGTTATGGATATTTTCTGATTTAATCAACTTGTGGCATGGTTAACTGATGCATATAATGCTTAACATTTTTTTTATGTATGTATGCATATATGTGTGTATGTATGTATGTGTGTGTATATATATATATATATATATATATATATATGTGTGTGTGTGTGTATGTGTATGTATGTATATGTATATATAGGTAGATCATTACAATAAATTTGATACCTATGAATGCCACTCACACTATAAGGGAGATAGACAGCAAGCATATTATTTTTAAGATGCATAACCATTATTGATACACAAAAGATATATTAAAATAAAATATTTTCCTTTACAATTTAAACAAAACCAAATAGTTAAGTATTAAATCTATGTATAGTTGTGTTGCCTTAGTGTTTTATAAAATATTAAAAATAGATAAAGACTGTATTTAAGTAATCTGTAAAGACAGATACATGTATACTTAAAAGATATATAAGATACTTTTCATTATAAAACTGCCATATGGCGGGGCCGGGGGAGGATGCTGAAATGCAGACTTAGAGATCACTTGAATGATTAGATCATTCAAGGATGAGATGTTTTTTCTCATGGAGCGGTTTGGTGGTTGTTTATCTTATATTGTTCTCAGTTATGATCTTGTAATTTACTTTTATTGGGTGTCTATAATCTATTGTAATACTGTTGGAAGAAGAAAGAACAAGTCATTCTCTTCATGTACACACATCTACACATTGTTACAAGTATATGAATATGGATAAAAGCAAAGCTAATATAAATCCAATTGCAAAATGTATATCTCTTAATGTAAATGGTTTAAATAATAGCTGCAAAAGGGGAAGTCTTTATAGATATTTAAAGCTATGTGAAGCGCAACTAGTATTTTTATAGGAAACACACCTTATACAGGAAGACATAAATAAAATAAACAATAAAAATTATACAATACTAGTAAGTTCCACCTATAATCAGAAGCGAAGGGGAGTAGCAATTTTGTGGAAAAACACTACTTTAATGCCTAAAATCATAAACACGTTCCATGACAACTCAGGAATGTTTTGTCTAGTGACAATATCTATCAATGAAATGATATATACATTAGTGAATATTTATTGGATACAAGGACTAGGTGTTAGAGTGGCCAAACAAGACATTGTACAATATACCAAAGGCAATTTAATCATAGCTGGATATTTCAATTGCATTATAAAAGAAACTGACACAAATACTAAAACTACACGTAAGAGATCACCTTTAACAAAGTTGTTATCTGAGTTTGTTGAAACTTTTAATATAGTTGACATAAATGAGTATGCTATCCCAGATTCACTATTCTTTACACATTTTTCCCATAGACATAATACATACTCTAGAATAGATAGAGTGTACATAACAAAGGATTTAACCTCTAAATTAAATAAAGTCAAGACAATTTAATGCCCATTTTCAGACCATAACACCATAACGTTTGAGATAGACTTGTGTTTCAAGAGAAGGATATCAGTAACAAGAATACCATCTTACATAACAAATCTCAAAGATTTTAAGGAATTTTATATTAAAGAGACACAAACATTCCTAGATATCAATCTTACAAAAGATGTATCTGAAATATATATATGGGATGCATTGAAAGCATACCTATATGGAAGAGCGGTGGGATGGTATAAAAATAAACAAAACAGTGGAATAAGGAATTAATGGAATTACAGTCAAAAGTAGATAATTTAAAGCTTGATATTCAAAATGGAAACACCAACTTAATAAAAGAACTAGAAGATACTAATAAAAAATACTCAGAGACGCTACACCACAAAACAATGATCAACGTAGAAAAAATTAAACTATGTTACTATTCAATGAACCCTAAAAACCAACAAAGAATAGCAAATAGGACTAAAACGATTATTAAAACAAATCAAATCAAGGAAATACATAATACAGAAACCAAAAAGAAAGTATCTGATTTAGAAGGAATACTAGAAGCTTTTAGGCTATTTTTTCATAAACTTAATAATCAAAATGAGAAAACAGAAATACATTCAGTATTGAAAGCTTTTCTCAAAAACAATGTTAAAGTTAGGTTATTACAGGAGCAGGTACAACTAATAGATAAACAAATAACAATGACAGAACTTAAAGCTGAAGTAAATAAGCTAAAATTAAACAAAGCTCCAGATATAGATAATATCACCCCAGAAATGTTTAAATTACTATCAAATGAGGCTTTGCTGTTGTTATTGAATGTCTTTACATCTGTTAAAAATGGTAAAGACATTCCTCCTTCTTGGAAGTACATATTAATATCACCAATTCTGAAACAAAATAAAGATCCCAGTGAATGTTCATCATACAGACCCATTTCACTTCTTAATATAGATTATAAAATTTTTATGGCAATACATGCTGCTCGAATAAAACAATTACTACCACTTTTGATAGAGGAGGATCAAACAGGTTTTATAAAAGATAGGAACACTTATGACAACATTAAAAGAATTCTTTCCTTAATTGATTATATAAATGTCACAACAAACAAAATTAATGTTATTAGCTTAGACATAAATAGCACATTTGATTCAGTGAACTGGGATTATCTGTGGTTAGTTTTAGAAGAATATGGCTTCTCAAACAACTTCACTTTGTTAATAAAATCATTATATGAAAAATCATTGGCTTATATAAAACTGGGATCTTGTCTGTCTAAATCTATTAAAATAACTAAGGGCACAAAACAAGGCTGCCCTCTTTCTCTGTTATTGTTTGCGCTAGTCATTGAACCCTTAGCAAATAATATACATATGGATAAAAATATTGAAAGAATACAACTAGACAACAGCCTAGAGCTTAAAATTCAACTTTTTGCTGATGATATTTTAATTACCTTAAAAAATAATAATAGCAGTTTAAAGGCATTATGGGACTCAATTCAAAACTTTCAAAACTTTTCAAGTCTTAAATTTAATGAGAACAAAACAAATGTATTGCTTATAAATACTAATAAAAAGATCTAAATAAAAAATACCATAAATATATCTCTACCGATAATATAATTAAATACTTGGGAATTATAATAACTAAACCTAGATACTACAATTGAAACAAATTATAAAGAGACTTTAAATAATATTAAAAATCTAATGCAAAGATGGAATAAATTCTTCTTTTCAGTGGAAGAAAGGCTTTATATAATTAAAATGATCATATTTCCAAAAATTCTTTATGTCATACAAGCTTGTTCTTTGCCACCAGCTAAATCGCACCTAAAACAATTAAATGATTTAATGGTAAGATTCCTATGGTGACTCCAAAAGACAAAAACAAACTAGTAAAACAAGCAATGGATCCAAACCAACGCATTGGTTTGGATCCATTGCTTGTTTTACTAATTTGTTTGGCATTGGTTTGGATCCATTGCTTGTTTTACAAGATTCCTATGGTATCCAAAAAAAACAAGGATAGCTATGAAGTATCATCTAGATGATTGGGATATAGGTGGCATAGGTTTACCAGACATAGAAATATATTTGCATTCATCCATTATTAAAACAATATCATTATGGCTAAATACAAAATATACATCAAAATGGAAGCTAGTTCATGAGAGAATCTGGTTAAAATCAGGATTTGTAGTAGCAAATAAGTATACAGATTTCATACCAAACAATTTTCTATGGCTGATGAAGGAATATATGATGATACATAAGAATAAAAATATAAGTTCCAAATACATTACTTATACATTAAAAATTTTCCAAAATCTTATTAATAGCAATCCTGATATTAAAGCATGGTCATTTCTTTTATATCCAGTAGCATACACACAAGGTAATATAATAACATTTAATATGGAAATAGTCAACATGCTTAAAGAAAAGGGATTAATATATTGGCATCAATTGCTAAACTCTGGAAAACCTCTGACAATAGACCAGATTAAACAGAAATTAAATATGGAAGATAGTTTGTGGTTACATGTACAAGAATTAAGACAGTATATATTAAGCAAATAAGAAACAATGCAACCATCAATAAGACAAAATGTTCCTAACCTTATAGAACATATAATATTACTAACGAATCAACCCATTACTGGAAAGGGATACTTATCATCTATTTATAAAACAAACAAAAAATAAAAAATGCATAATAATGACAAAATATGGAATTATTATAGATCAGTTAATGGACATGTGCCAAATGACAGAGATAAAAACTAATTTTCTCTCTCCAAAGCAGACATCACTTTCATTACATTGGAGACTTTTACATGGCAATTCATACACAGATCTTATGTAACCCCTCATAAAATGGAAACTATGTTTAAGAAAAATATTGGCTGCTGGAGATGTGATTTATCAATAAAAGCAGACTGGCAACATATGTTCTACTTAATGCCATTTGATTAAACCATATTGGGATAAAATAAATTATTTTCTGCAAATGGTATTCAATGATAAATTCCAGATTTCCAAATCTATTATTTTGTTTAATGCACCTGTGCCCGACTGTGTGCCAAGAACAAAATATGTAATCTTATGGACTCTCCTAGCTATTGCAAGGAAGAACATTACATCAAACTGGAAATCCAAAGCTTCTCCAACTTTTAAGCAATTCATGAATATGATGTCAGCAGTATCGCAAATGGAAATGAACACTATTAAAGGAAGAACTGAAAGAACTACATCATTATACGTAGCATGGCAAAAAGTAACTGAAATACTGGAGAATAATGACTGCAGCAGATTATAATCAGGAAACAATTGTATAGAAAGTCAATTATATGTCAACAATAGACACCCTTGTAAATACTTTATTTTGGTTTTAATGTTTGATATCTGTTTAGAGGTTTTAGCCTACCTTTTTAAATAATTTGTAAATACTTCATTGTCATAAATAACCTGCATTCATGTTTTCTTGTTTTTGGAAATGAATAAAAAATATTTAAAAAAAAAAAAAAGAAAATTCATACTAATGCAAAACTTGTTATTCTATCAACTTTCTAAGTTTGTAAGAGCAATACTTAAAAGGTGTCCCTATTTTTGGGCCTTTATCCCCCCATTATTTATGGCTTTAGCCAAATTTCTTGCTTTAAGAGGATGAGAGGTATGGGGGGTATAAGAGGCAGGTGGGGGGTGAATGTGTGTGTCATGCCTCTCAACTGTACAGATTTTCACAGAATGTCCAGATTTTTTGCCTTATATCGCTCCTCTGTTATTTGTAAACATTTTCTTTTTTTGTCAAATCACTGGGATGATCTAAGGATTAAAGTTACTAAACAATGACATGCATTTGAGTTTCAGACTTCATATCCTTCAGAAAAATGCATTTTAACATAAATCATGTTATTCTAGCAACTTACTAAGTTTATATGAACAATATTTAAAATATGTCCCTAGTTTTGGGCTTATGCCCCCCCCCCCCTTTATGACAGGCTTTTGTCCAGATTTCCTGTGCTAAGAGGTTGAGATCTACAATGTGTGTGTGTATGTGTGTGTGTGTGTGTGTGTGTGTGTGTGTGTGTGTGTGTTTGGGTGTGTGTGTGTGTGGGTGTGTGTGCATGTGTGGATGGGTGTGTGTAAGAGGTAGGTATCATACCCCTCAATTGTCCAGGTTTTTGCAGAATGTCCAGATTTTTGCCCCATATTTTTGTCTGTCCCTCATAAAAAGGATTGAAGTTGCTAAATAATGACAGGATTTTCCTAGTTCCTGATTTTTTAAAACTGTGATTTAATGACTGCAAATGAATATTGTTACAATGATTTATGATTCCCTAGTAATAATCCACACAGCAAGTAGCCTTTTTCAAAGTAATGGAAGATTATTATCCACTATCATCCTTAATAATTTGCTGCGATAAGTGACTTCAGTTGTTGTATTATTAAAAGCGAAGATTTTATTTACTTATTTTTTCATGAAGGAGGATTTGGAGAAAAAAATAAGTATTTTTTTTGGGGGGGGGTTGACCCAAATGCAATGTAATGCGTACCATTACCTTTTTGTTTACAAAACATGCCCTAGAGGTGGGTTAGGGTGAGGCGTTGAGTGGTAGCTACGGGATCAGCTGTGAGGTCCTACCAAAATCGTCTAAACTGGGTGGGGAGAGGATGGCTTATCCACATTACCATAGGGACCACAATGTCCTCCCATATGTGGGAATAGTCTCCATGCACTTGAAACAAGAACTACAATTTGAAGCAACTTGTTGACTGAACACCTGCCTGCAGAACTACCTCTTGCAACACTGCCTCTCTTCCAGAGGAATCTTGGCATTGGATGGCCCCAACCCACCCATTCCCTCCCAGGACCAGCATTCCCAGCATGCCCAGCCCTTCTACCAACGCTGTTGATTTCAGTTTACCTGGATTGCAGCGAGGTCATTACCCTTGTAAACAGCTAGAGCTGGGTGAGAGGCAGAGGTCTTAATCACATAGTCAGTATACCTCTCAACCTCTTAGCACAAGAAGTCTGGTGAAAATCAAAAATAATGGCTGGACAAAGGCCGAAAAATAGGGACAAATTTTCAGTATTGCTGTTATAAACTTAGAAAGCTGCTAAACTAAAAGGTTTTGTGCTACCATGCATTTTCTGAAGGATATGAAATATGAAACTTAAATATCTATTACTATTTAGGGAATTCAATCCTCAGGGATTTGCTAAAAAAACATAAATTGTTTTGAGGAAGAGACCAAAACTATGAGGAAAAAATCTGGACACTGTGCAAAAATCTGGACACTTGAGAAATATGATGGTCACTGTGCAACTCATAGAGGTAGTGTAATGTCATTGAACTAACATGCTGTCCATCCACAGAAAACATCTGTGCACAATACTTTTAAAATAAAATATAAATAGACCATCAACAATGTTGCTTTTGTACTGTGACTAAAATTAGTAGTTTTTTTCTGTTCAAGTTTAAGATTCACCTAAAAGACAGTGAAAACTAGAACCTGGAAATGATTGTGTGACTGTGTGTGTGTGTGTGTGTGTGGGGGGGGGGGTGTACTTGGAAATGCAGATGGCTTGCTAAATCTGATATTGATGAAGAGGCATAATTTCCAGATGAAGAACTCATGGCAGTGTAGTTTCTGACCCGGTTTCGAGGCTGGTTAGAGAAACTGTGAAGTCGAATGCAAAGTTCTCCATAGACATTTTCTATCCCACAGGCCATACCTTATTAAATGAATCTCTGGAACTGAGTGAGTAGCTGTCTTGCCTTGCTAATAGAGGGAACCATTTTGGATGGTAAATAGTGCTTCTGCAGGACAGGGACCTGTAAATGTCCCAGGCTAGCCTGCTGTTACTTACCATCGCTATATACCATCTTAATTCATCTAATCAGTTGAATGCACTGTTCTGCAAATATATAAATGTATACAGAATTCTCTTTGAGCTACTTATAACTTCCAAAAGGGTATTATTTCAAAGTTATATCTGCTTTGCTAATGAAATTATGAACAGCATTATAAATGCTGAAAACTGTTTTTACTATCTGTTAGAAAAATTCTGTAAAACTATGAGATAAGTGCTGTAAAATGTGCTCAGTAACTCTTCAGAATCAGAAAACCTATGTGCATCTTGCACACCGGTCATAGCGGACAAAGAGTTTAAGGACCAGCCCACCTACTTGGTCAACAAACAGTAAATAAATAAATAAATGCTTACTTAAATACATACATACATACATGCACATATACATAAATAAAAGGCATTAACTGTACATTTATGGATTTTCGTATATAATTTTTAGAGGATAACTTCTTGTGTAGTCTACATCACTTCTAACCATGGCCACAGCATTCCCTTCCTGACTGCTATCCTGTGTGTAGGTCGAAATAAACATAATATTCAGTAAACTACAGACTGTTGTTTGATATCAGTGGTACAGTTTTCAGTGTGATGGGGAAAAGAAACATTGAAATTCAGACAAACTCCATATTATTTCAGTTACTTAACCATTTCTATTGCATTGCAGCAGGACATTATGACCTGCTAGGTACAGTACAGAGTCACTATATTAGTTTTTACTGCCAAACATCACAACATTTGTGTTAGTAATATTTAGCAACATATTACTACTGCTAAACTATTTGGTAAGGTTGTCTGGATCACTACTGAGCTTGAAGGCTACAAGGCTTTGTTTACTACCTCTCTGAAGGACATATAACTTAACTAAATGAATAACAATATGTAGTAAGAAAGATATATATATATATATATATATATATATATATATATATATATATATATAAAAAAACAAAAGCGGTCCTTCTGAACATATGTACAGTGGAGATGTTAGCACTGCCTGAAGACAGGCACAGTTGTTTGCTATGTAATAGTCTGTATTTTGCAGGGTACTCAGTGATCCTTAACCTCCCAATGTGGGGCTCTGCTCCCACACCCATGATCGCTAAATGTCGGGATATCAAAGTCACACTAACTTGGACAAAAGGGAAAACATATCTTTCCTTCGTGTTGGTGCAACCTCAGACGTAGTGTGTGTGTGTGTGTGTGTGTGTGTGTGTGTGTGTGTGTGTGTGTGTATGTGTGTGTGTGTGTGTGTGTGTGTGTGTGTGTGTGTGTGTGTGTGTGTGTGTGTGTGTATATATATATATATATATATATATATATATATATATATATATATATATATATATATATATATATATATATATATATATATATATATATATATATATATATATATATATATATATATATATATATATATACATACATACATATATATATCAACATCATCATCTTCTTTCGGTTATTCCCGTTAGGGGTCGCCACAGCGGATCATCTGTTTCCATTTCTTCCTGTCCACCGCATTATGCTCTTTCATACCAACCGCCTGCATGTCCTCTCTCACCACATTCATAAACCTCATCTTAGGCCTTCCTCTTTTCCTCTTACCTGGCAGCTCCATCCTTAGCATCCTTTTCCCAATATACCCAGCATCCCTCCTCAGCACATGTCCAAACCAACGCAATATCGCCTCTCTTGCTTTGTTTCCAAACTGTCCAACCTGAGCTGACCCTCTAATATACTGATTCCTAATCCTGTCCATCATAGTCACACCCAGTGCAAATCTTAACATCTTTAACTCTGTCACATCCAGCTCTGACTCCTGCCTTTTTGACAATGCTACTGTCTCCAACCCATATAACATAGCTGGTCTCAGTATCCTCTTGTAGACCTTCTCTTTCACTCTTATTGGTACCCATCTATCACAAATCACTCCTGACACTCTTCTCCACCCATTCCACCCTGCCTGTACTCTCTTCTTCACCTCTCTTCCACACTCACCATTACTCTGAACTGTTGATCCCAAGTACTTAAACTCATCCACCTTTACCAACTGTACTCCCTGCATCCTCACCATTCCTCAACCCTCCCTCTCATTTACAAACATATATTCTGTCTTAGCCCTACTGACCTTCATTTCTCTCCTCTCTAAAGCATATCTCCACCTCTCCAGGGTCTCCACAACCTGGTCCCTACTCTGACTACATATGCTCTTTCATACCAACCGCCTGCATGTCCTCTCTCACCACATCCATAAACCTCATCGTAGGCATTCCTCTTTTCCTCTTACCTGGCAGCTCCATCCTTAGCATCCTTTTCCCAATATACCCAGCATCCCTCCTCAGCACATGTCCAAACCAACAAACTGTCCAACCTGAGCTGACCCTCTAATATACTGACTGATTTCCTGCCTTTTTGACAATGCTACTGTCTCCAACCCATATAACATAGCTGGTCTCAGTATCCTCTTGTAGACCTTCCCTTTCACTCTTATTGGTACCCGTCTATCACAAATCACTCCTGACACTCTTCTCCACCCATTCCACCCTGCCTGTACTCTCTTCTTCACCTCTCTTCCACACTCACCATTACTCTGAACTGTTGATCCCAAGTACTTAAACTCATCCACCTTTACCAACTGTACTCCCTGCATCCTCACCATTCCTCAACCCTCCCTCTCATTTACAAACATATATTCTGTTTTAGCCCTACTGACCTTAATTTCTCTCCTCTCTAAAGCATATCTCCACCTCTCCAGGGTCTCCTCAACCTGGTCCCTACTCTCACTACATATCACAATGTCATCTGCAAACATCATAGTCCATGTAGCCTCCTGTCTAATCTCATCTGACAACCTGTCCATCACCACTGCAAATAAGAAAGGGCTCAGAGCTGATCCTTGATGTAATCCCACCTCCACCTTAAACGTATCTGTCACTCCCACCACAGTCCTCACCAATGTCACACTACCCTCGTACATATCCTGTACCACTCTTACATACTTCTCTGCCACTCCTGACTTCCTCATACAATACCACAACTCCTCTCTAGGCACCCTGTCATATGCTTTCTCTAAGTCCACAAAGACACAATGCAACTCGTTCTGACCTTCTCTGTATTTCTCCAACAACACTCTCAGAGCAAATATTGCATCTGTAGTGCTCTTTCCTGGCATGAAACCATACTGCTGATCACTAATCATCACCTCCCTTCTTAACCTATCTTCCACTACTCTTTCCCATAACTTCAAGCTGTGACTGATCAATTTTATCCCTTTGTAATTACTGCAGCTCTGCACATCACCCTTATTCTTAAAGATAGGTACCAAAACACTTTTTCTCCACTCCTCAGGCATCCTCTGACTTTCCAAAATTTCATTAAACAATCTGGTTAAAAATTCCACTGCCATTTCTCCTAAGCACCTCCATGCTTCCACTGGTATGTCATCTGGGCCAACAGCCTTTCCATTCTTCATCCTCTTCATAGCTGTCCTTACTTCCTCCTTGCTAATCTGCTTCACTACTGGATTCACTATCCCCACATCATCCAACCTTTTCTCTCTCTCTATAAGTTTATTAAGAAACACAAAACAATTCAGTGACAAAACACTATGTCACTGTACTAATTTAAAAACCAAAAATAAAACAAGGATAATAATTATGCAATAACACTTTCCTGAGTAAATATATGGACATATACATATATAACACTTTAAAAATTTTAAAAGTTATGTAGTGAAAATGTCTAATCTGTTTATATGCGAACCTTATATATAAAAGCTGAAAGGTACTTAAAAATTGGCATTACCTGAAAATAAGTGCATTTACATACCAGACAAATGATACTCTAGTTATAAAACAAGAGTTGTCTATCTAAAGTAACTTCTTAATTTAAGAACTGCTGAAATATTACTATTTTCGTTAAGTCCAGGGAACCTGAACGCATCTAATTTAAGTTGCCATTCAAGTTCCCTGACCTCCAAAATTAAAGAGGTAGGACCTCCTCGGATGGTATGTGGTACTTGGTCAATGCACATAAAAGAAAAACTATGCCCCGGAAATGCCTTAATATGTTTGGCTAATGCATTAACTTCTGAGCATTTTCTGATCGCATAGTCATGTTCGTAAAAATGGTCACGGGCCCTACGGTCCGTTTTCCCAATATAGAAACCCGAACAGCAGTTGCAAAAAGCAGCATAAACAACTGATTTTGATTCACAGTTAAACTTCTGAAAAATCTGATATTTTCTGTTTCTAACTACGAAAGAATTACCTGTCTTAACTACTTTGCACCAGTTACAAAAGCCACAAGGATACATTCCCTTTCTACTATGTTGAGTGTATGTTAAACTACCTTGCAGCAACTCTTTCAAGTTACATCCCCTTTTATATACTATTTTGGGGTCGATGTCCTAGTTTCTCTACTAAAAAAGTGTTGTTAGAAATGAGAAACCAATTTTTAAGAAGTGGCGAAAACGCTATATTGCTTAATAAACTTGCGTTAAGAAAAGAACAAGAAGAAAGACTCCTTATTAGGCTTAGGACTTAAGGATACCTGCATATTTTCTGGCTTTTCTCTCTCTCTCATTCTCTTCATTCATCAGCCCTTCAAAGTACTCTTTCTATCTACTCAACACACTCTCCTCACTTGTGAGTACGTTTCCCTCACTATCCTTTATCACCCTTACCTGCTGCATATCTTTACTAGCTCTGTCCCTCTGTCTAGCCAATCGGTACAGGTCCTTTTCTCCCTCTTTAGTGTCCAATCTCTCATACAACTCTCTATATGTCTTATCCTTAGCCTTCGCCACTTCTCTCTTTGCCATGCGCCTCATCTCCTTATACTCATGTCTACTTTCTTCATCTCTTTGACAATCCCACTTCTTCTTCGCCAGCCTCTTTCTCTGTATACTCTCCTGTACTTCCTCATTCCACCACCATGTCTCCTTGTCCTTCTTCCTCTGTCCAGATGTCACACCAAGCACCTTCCTAGAAGTCTCCCTTACTAGCTCTGCTGTAGTTACCCAGCTATTCAGTAACTCTTCATTGCCTCCCAGTGCCTGTCTTAACTCTTCCCTGAACTCCACCTCACAATCACCCTTTTTTAACTTCCACCATTTAATCCTTGGCACTGCTTTCACACTCCTCCTCTGCTTCTTGATCACCAACATCATCCTGCAGACCACCATTCTATTCTGCTTAACTACACTTTCCCCAGTCACCACTTTACAGTTTCCAATCTCCAAGTCCTTCAGACTGGCCCTCCTACATAGGATATAATCCACCTGTGTGCATCTTCCTCCACTCTTGTATGTCACCCTATGCTCCTCCCTCTTCTTAAAATACGTATTCACCACAGCCATGTCCATCCTTTTCGCAAAATCCACAATCATCTGACCTTCTGCATTCCTCTCCTTAACACCATACCTACCCATCACTTCCTCATCCCCTTTGTTCACTTCACCAACATGCCCATTGAAGTCCGCTCCAATCACTAGTCTCTCACCCTTGGGTACAGTCACCACCACTTCATCCAACTCACTCCAAAATTTTTCTTTCTCATCCATCGCACACCCAACCTGTGGAGCATATGCACTAACAACATTCATCATTACACCATCAATTTCAAGCTTCATAAACATCACTCTATCAGACACTCTCTTCACCTCCAAAACACTCTTGGCATACTGTTCCATTAGGATAACCCCTACCCCATTTCTTCTGCCATCCACACCATGATAGAACAATTTGAACCTGCCTCCTATACACTTGGCCTTACTTCCCTTCCATCTGGTCTCTTGCACGCACAATGTATCATCCTTCCTTCTCTCCATCATATCAGCTAGCACTCTCTCTATACCAGTCATACTACCAACATTCAAAGTTCCTACCCTCAGTACTACACTCCTAACCTTCCTCCTCTCTTCCTGCCTTCGGGCATGCCTTCCCCCTCCTCTTCTTCTTCGGCCAACAGTAGCCCAATTTCTGCCAGCACCCTGTTGGCTAACAGTACTGGTGGCGGTCATTGTTAACCTGGGCCTCAACCGATCCGGTATGTAATTATGAAAACTTCTCTGCATCAGTAATTTTTGGCAGAGGTTTTACGCCGGATGCCCTTCCTGACGCAACCCTCCCCATTTATCCAGGCTTGGGACCGGCACAAAGAAATGCACTGGCTTGTGCATCCCCAGTGGCTGGGTTTTATATATATATATATATATATATATATATATATATATATATATATATATATATATACATATATATATATATATATATATATATATATATATATATATATATATATATATATATATATACATATATAGGAGACTGGGAATGTGGGTCAGAGCATCTGGGAATTCAGGTGAGCTTTTAAATAGGCTCTTACAATACTTATATTGCTGTGGTCAGATGGGGCAGTGGGACAGTGGGAATGGTAGGTTAGATGTAAAAAAAGTAGTGTCAGTCATACATAGTAGACCTGAAAAAATTAAGTGTCACTGTACCTAGTTTTGTAGGACTCCAGTTTCTAGTCTGCCTGAAGTGGAACTGTTAAGAAAGCCTCATATTAAAGACAAGGTAAGTTAACCATGCCAACTCATTTTTATGTCATTTTTATGTTATTTTTAGTCCCATTCCCATCTGCAAACATCAACCCCTCTTCCCGTATTGAGCCACTCATCTTTCCTTATCTGCAGTACCCTAGGACACTGGGAGAGGGAGAAAACAGCTGTGGAGCATGGTCATTATCCAGTGTGGATTAGGGATTTTTTGATTGCTCCTAACACCTTCCCTCACTAACTGGAAAATGTGGGGCAGTGCCCAGTGGGTGCATGTTTTTCCTACCCACTCTGTCCAAATAGCCTGCCTTATATTACTTTTTGGGACTCACTTGAAACCCTTCTCCAAGACAATGTTCTTTTGACAGGACTCTCCCAATTCCTTCCCCCAGAATGGACAAGTCAGTATCAGCCACACATTTCTAGCCCACTCTGGCGGGCTCCTCTTTCTTCCATTCTGATTGTACAACTTGGCTTGCCTGGGGTACAGTCAGAGTCAGAACCTTTATGTTTGAGAACCAGGATACTGAGCAAATGCATTTTCAGCAAAGGAAGAGCAGCAAGCAAGCAGAAGCTTGTGATGTTTGCATGAAATGCTTCTGATCACTGACAAGGTTTATAATGTAAGTGCTCTGTCATCCATTCTACTCCATTACTGTGCCTGTGAGGCATCTAATGATGGACTTTATGGTAAAATCTTTCCTAAAATCATGTTTGACATTAGATGAGCAGGTTTTGCCTACTGACGTGATCCATGAGCTGAACAAGGACTATTACGTTTAGAATTCTGGAAACTATGGGTAGCCCTGACACCAGCTTGTAATTCAGTATCTTACCTATGGTGGGGCAAAGGGGACAGCTGCCCTGGGCACAAATGTTACGGGGTAGAAACAAGCAGTGCTGATTAGTCTTCATTGCATTACAGGTATTTAAATGCTGGTATGTAATTTGCCGTCCGAACAGAAGTGCTTTAGTACTCTTTGTATGGCATAAATAGTGACCAATCACAGACATGATAGCAGCTTAGTAACACTGTGGTAAGATATCAAACTAACAGCTCCAGGGTGCAGCATTCAGTCTTAATCTCTGGTTACCATCTTTGAGGAGTTTGCATATTATTCCCTTGTCTGCCTTATTTCCATACCCCCCACCTCTCAAAATATGCTGATTGATTAGCTGTACTAAATCACTAGATTACACATTAAATATATATATATATATATATATATATATATATATATATATATATATATATATATATAATCAATTACCCCACTCCTTGTGGCCTAGATATTTGTGAAAAGGATTTAAGGATTTAAGAAGGAAGAGTTCACTTACATGGTTAAAACAGATAAATTAAATAGATCCAAACTGACCAGTTAGCCTCTTTGTCCAAGTCACCTAAAATGATCCTTTCCATCAACTAAAGTGGAAGAGCTGTTGTTTCTTCAAAGTTGTTGTGGGATTGCTAACTAGCTAAGCTCAGTTTAGCCTATTACTTATGGCTGCATACCTGGGGGGGGGGGGTCTGAGCCAGTTTGATTAAAGTCACCTAGTAAGATGATTTTAGTGTAAAACAGTAAGTTTTACATATTTGAAGGGGATTACAGGTCCAGAAAATCACATTTTGTTGTGTCACTAGTACATACTTAATTTCTTACCTATTCATTTCTTTTAGCCTAAGAGTCTGTGAATCTAGACTGACACAAAACTCCTCTTATCATAGCTATTGAATGCTATTTATTTCACAATACAGGAAATCCATTAGATGGTTCATGGTGATTTCTGTCCACTGTATTAACCCTTTCCGCATTAAGTAGATTAGGCTAGGGTAGGAAAGGCAATCCATGACTTGGCTTTATAACTGTTTGGTTTGATTCAGTGCTACAGGCATTAATGTGGATCAATGTAAGGCCTCTAGATGGATGAGTCAGACTTTTACTGACTCTCTCCCATTCCTGCAGGTGATGCTCAGTACCGCCTGGAGCTGCTAATTAAACCCTGGTTTCCTGGGTCACAGTTGGAGCTACAGCTATCTTTCATGGTCTAGTCTGCATAGCATGACAAATGAATAGTTACTGATGGAAGACAGCATGAATCCATAATTTGCATCGGTACACCAACTTGTTATATCTATACCCCTCTATCTATACAGAACAGAGGCTTAGTTTGGGTCTACAGGGTTTTAACCTTGCTGAGCTACTTGGCAAAGCTGTTAAGAAGAGGCTATATTTCCCTTTTCCAAACTACCCCCTCACTTTTAATACTGCAGTAACCCTCAAAACTCTTGTGCCACTGAAAGGTGATAAGACAGACTGACAGGCAGAGGCTTTATGAACATGATAATCATGAAAATGCAACTAATACATATACTGGCCACTGTCACGGCTCCAGATGAAGTGTCCTTGATGTTAAAGATGGAAAATAAAAAGAAATACTTTGTAATTACAGAAAATGAACAAACAAAAATGGGAAGTACCACAAAGGTCAATAAATGAGAAAAAGAAAGAGCAATTTAAGGGAAACCTGCACAAACAGCAATACTGAGACATAAATGACATGAAGTAAAGCCATCTGAGCCTGTGTCTGATCTCCGATGTTGCTGCATATTTGTTCAGTGCAGGTAGGCCATGACTGAATTATAGGAAACACTTTCTGTGTGACCCCATTGCATAATGGGTACAATTCCTAAGGTTTAAACTGGCAAAGGTTATACGTCTGTTTATTATATTCACTGTATTCTGCAATACACAAAATAATCTAAAATATGTTAAAACTTACATACTTTTTTCTGCTCATTCACAACACAGTGCTGGATAATACATGCTTTCAAAAGCCTTAGAAAATTAATGAAGTGTTGCATGAATGATAGCAAACATCATATTGTGTCAAGTGAATGCCTAGGACAGCAGATATGTGCAAGTTCATTCAAAAATATCTAATGGCAGACCAAGTATATAATTTTATAATCAGACAGCGATCTGTGCCTTATCTTTTCATGTAACTGGTAGTGATGCATGAAGTGAGGCATATATCCTGAACATTCCTCTCAACCTCCTAGCAGAAGAAATCTAGACAAAGGCATAAATAATGGGAGGACAAAGGCCCAAAAATAGGGACAATTTTTAAATATTGCTCTTACAAACTTAGAACATTGATAGAATAACATGTTTTGCATTAATATAAATTTTCTGATGGGTATGAAGTCTGAAACTCAAATGTCAGTTATTTTCTGACTGAAGTGCTCAATGATTTGCCAATGATTTGCCAGAAAACAATTATTTTATAAGCAAGAGACCAAAAATAGGAGGCAAAAATCTGTGCATTCTGCAAAAATCTGTGCAGTTGAGCGGTATGAGTCCTGAAATATCATGCTTGTTGTCCTGCTGATAAATATGTATCACAATTGTGATGCTATATACAATGATGTTTAGCTGGAATTACGCTTGTACGACACACACATATACACAGACACACACACACACACACACACACACACACACACACACACACACACACACACACACACACACACACACACACAATCTTTAAACCATGGTTTACAGCAGTAATGATCCATTCCGTTTCCATAGTTATAACCAGTTCACACACATCTGCTCATAAAAATAACAGCCTTCCTTCTTTTTGGCTGGACTGGAGAAACAATGCATTTCACATCTTGATTGGCATGCTCTGTGTGCCAGTTGGTAGCATAAGTTGCTACAGACTCTAGTGAAAAAAGACTTATGTGAGACAAGGTATACTGGTAAAAGCACAACAAATTTACAATGCATGTTTACTGAATATGTCCTAGAAGCCAAATTCTGACAGCGTAGAAGAGTAAGGATATGAGTTGTTAATGAGTTGCTTGTTTACTTTGTGTTTTGATTCCCCCAGCCTCCATTTGGTGACTGAGTAATGCTGAGTAAGTCACTTGACCAGACAGAAGTTCTCTGGGGCAGTTTATACACTGGACTAGGCTTCTTAATGGTCTCCTGGAGTGCAAACCTAGTAACTACCTATAAACATTTTAAAATGGTATATTCATATATCAAAGTATGGTCTTAATCAGATTGCAGAAAGACAGCAAATTTGTGTGAAAATAAGTAACAACAGAGAGATATCAGAAACTTACAAACACAGCAAAAGGAATGCATGGGATCAGTTTCTCCTATTTTTCTCTGACCTTACTGCTTCCTAGTTATTTAGTTCTATGTAAAATGGAAGGGTTATTTTTTGTCTTTGGCAGTTCTTTATATATCTAAAATAAGTAAATTTTCTGTCTGGTCTTCATGTCTCCCCGTATTTTGGTTCCGTTTATCTCACTGTGTTAATATGAGAAGTATCTGGAACATTCATCTTGGAATGAAATGGAAAAAAAATCATACCAGCTGCATTTCACTGAACTCAGCTCAGTCACTGAATACTTCAGAAATGAGCACTTGTTTCCTTAATGCCACCAGCTATTTCAAAACTTAAATGAAGTAAAGCAACACACAACATGTATTGCACTAGCAGGTTCTCCTTAGAGTGAAACGTTTTGTCTTACCCTTGGACCTGGTGTGCCATCTCGTCCTGCTGAGCCTGGTGCTCCTGGAATGCCCTTAAAAAAGAGAGAGATGTCAATTTAACACTGACAGCACCTACTCTGAGCTACACCCAACATCTGTCTGCCCCTTTCCTCGCTTATGTTGACACACCATCAAAACCTGTTAAGACAACTGCATTCAGTCTAGGCAGGTTCCCTTGCTTCTGGTGAAAAGTTATCATACTGTCTATGACAACTGCCTCTAGCTATGACATGTTACTAAACCTGGCTTTCTAAAGGTACTTACAACACAGACTGCTCACATGTGCTCCTTACAGCACATGGTGTTTATGTGATTTATTTACTGTGTAGCACAATATGTTTAGAATTGCAGTATAACATATGTGTGGGGGAAACATTAGGAAGTCTCAGAAGCAGTATATCATTTCCACAAACTTAATTATTTAATTTGCTGAAGTCACAAGAGGACACTTAATCAACAAAAAATATCGCGTACAGTTATGCATTTCCTTTCTATGATTATTCCTTAAGTTATGATCTAGTAATCAAATAGATTTACTGCACTTTTATTAATGATTTTTTTGCGAACAGAACTAAATCATATGAAGTGTAATACTTATTCACAGCAGTGTTTTATCATTCATGCTAATTTGAAATCTCAGCTTTTACCTGAATACCAGGTGGTCCATTATCACCTTTTTCGCCCTTTTCTCCTGATAACCCCTGTTGACAGACAATAAAACATAATTTAATAACTTGGATCTTACTTTACTTTACTTGTAACATAAGGCTACAGAAATAGCTTTGTCTTTTTTTTAGATGGTTGACCTAGAAGTCATAATGCAATGTACACAAGAAATGAAAGGAAATCTGTAATTTATGCATATTTTGTCTGGTTTAAGTTACTTGAATTCACTAGCTTGAAGTACTATTTCAAATCATCTTGTAGATCCTGCTCTGTAATGTGCAAAGTGTATTAGATGGATGAGTCAATCAGTACACATAACAAGAGCACTTAGTAGGGCTAACAGAGTTAGGATGCACTGGGGACCAAGAAAGCTTGATGTTATACTGCTATTCTGACAACCTTACATTAAAACAGATTTAAGAGAGAGAGACAGACAGACAAAGAGGCAGAGAAACTGTGAGTGTGTGTGTGCGTGTGTGCACGCGCGTGTGTGTGTGCGTGTGTGCGTGTGTGTGTGTGTGTGTGTGTGTGTGTGTGTGTGTGTGTGTGTGTGTGTGTGTGTGTGTCTGTATGCATTTGCACACAGGCATGCTTGCTGAGGCTAGGGCAAGAGATGATCAATATGAGTAAAAGGATGTGAGTTATTCATAACAGGAGAATAAAGAACTGATGTTACGTGATAGGAGAGAAGAGGAAGCAGATCATATTAAGGTGGACAGAATACTATAAAGGGGGATGACGGGGTAGGATTAGTGAAAAAGTATTAGGGTGTGGGAGAGATGTGAACCTGAATTTAAAAAGTAAGCACTTGGGCATTGGTGCTTTTCAAGGCCTAGTGCCATGCTCTAGTTACTTGCAGTCAGTGAATCAGATAGAGAGGGCTTCAAATAGAGCCTATATGAATAATTAATGAGGAACTTTGGCAAGCTGCAGTAAGCATAAGCCTTCTTTTGCTCCACATGCGTTTGCCTCAGTAACACAATAACATGACACTACAGTGTTATATGGTTGGGAACGTAG
This sequence comes from Protopterus annectens, assembly GCF_019279795.1. Lineage (NCBI taxonomy): Eukaryota > Metazoa > Chordata > Ceratodontiformes > Protopteridae > Protopterus > Protopterus annectens. Next base: position 480,398,963 of record NC_056732.1, on the reverse strand, counting down.
GCCACTTAAAAGCCCTGCATTCAGCCAGGTATTTAAACTATTTTACAAAAATAAAAAAGCTGGGTTGACATGCTGTACACGAGTGCAGAACTACACTAAAATCATACCTCTCAACCTCTTAGCTCAAAAAATCTGGACAAAATCTGACAGAATGGGGGGACAAATACCCAAAATAGGGACAGGCTTTAAATATTGCTCTTATAAACTTAGTAAGTTGCTAGAATAACAGGGTTTGTCTTAGTTTGCATTTTCCTGAAGGATATAAATTTTGAAACACAAATGTGTGTCATTATTTAGTGACTATAGTCCTCAAATCATCCCAGTCATTGGTCAGAAAATCATAGATTTTATGAGGAACAGATCAACAATATGAGGCAAAAATCTGGCAAAAATTTGTACAGTTGAAAGGTATGCCTGAAACTAAGTGTGTGGTGTTATAGCTTGTACTGAGAAGTAAGCTTTGGACAGTAGGTAAAAAGCAGTTTTGTTTATCACTGTTGTACATATTTGACTGGATAAGTTGCACTTAGCCACAATTATCCTTTCTGGCTAAACATAAGCTTTTTTAAATTCTGCCCCATCACGAGCTGACAATTAGGTGAACATGACAGGCATCGGCCTTCATCTACTGAAGTTTTCACATTCATATTATGCTGGAAAAAGGTATTAATTCCTATACTAAGGGCATGGTCTTGACTCCACTGCTACCTGCATAAGGCACTATTCTGACAAATGAGAAAGAAGCTCTAGTAAAATCATTTTTCATATTCTTCGTACATACAGTGTAGCCAAACAGAACCTGAATAGAAAAAGCTAAACTGCAGCTTATTTGTAATTATAGTAGCTTTTTCTTTTATTTTGATGCTGAATATTGAAATCCTTGCTCAAATGTATGAAACAAACAGACACACACACACACACACACACACACACACACACACACACACACACACACACACACACACACACACACACACACACACACACACAAATGCATGCAATCACTCACAGCATACACACATATGTATGGTTTAGTTTAAGTAGACATCATTGTTATTATAGCAGTACCCTTATGCATATGCACACAAGCAGAGAAAAGATAGACAGACACACTCTTTAAAACATGACTTAGAGTAGTAATAATCTGTTCCATCTCCATAGTAATAAATATGCATTTCAGTACAACTATTAACTAAATCATTTAGGGAATAAACAAGCCGTGCTCCTGCACTATTAAATCAAGTGTAATAGTTTCCTACATGTTATCCCAACATTACATCATAGCTTGAGGAAATTTGCTTCAATAAAATATTAGCTGAATGTATATTGGTTTCCAGGGGTTCATTTCAGGGTGATGTTGTTTTGTATGGTCAGCTTGCTGACTGAAATTCATATTTTTCAGAGGCAATCAACCATAACAAAGCAGCACATCAGTATAAAATTAAAAATGTGTGCACTTTGCAAGCTATCTGAAATTGTTAAAACACATTAAATATAATACTGGTTTAAAAAGAAAATGAATAAAGGCAAAATGTTCTGTAAGTATTTTCTATGAAGTAAATACAGTTGGGAAAATAAGTTTAATAATGCAAAGAAGTTGGTCTGCTTGAAAAAAAAAGCCTCCCAATTTTACAAATGTGTAATCTCAGATTATACTGTGTGATATTTTCTAATGCATGATCATCAAATACATTCTTTTTAGTTTTCCACATTAAACACTCTGCTTATATGCCCTTCCCCAGATTTACAGGTATACTTATCTGAAAGTAGGTCATTACTGATTTACCATGTCCTCCCTGTTGGAACAGAGAGGAGTGTATTATCATTTGTGTCTCCTGCTGTTGGCATGTGGATATCCATAGCAGAAATACTGTCTCCAGTTAGAGATCACAAATTCCCCTCATTTCTAAGTTTTCTAGAACCTTGGATCAGACTTCTATACAACTCTTATTGAAATCTGAGGTCCAAGATTCAAAAAGGCAATACTTAGAACTCAGATACATGCTGCCAACATAGAATGTATTGTTATGAAATCTTTAAAAAGAAAACAATATTCTTAAATAAGATAGGAATGAAAGTCATAGTCATCAATAGGATAGAAGCGGCATAACTCACCACAGGTGTTATGGATGTGCTGCAGCTCTGGAAGTAGCCCTACCCTTTGCTTGGCACATTCAGCTGTATTCTAATACAATTTTGCATTATGGTAAATGACTTTATCAAACATTTACATTATATCAGGGATGACTTTAAGCATTACTTGTACTATATTCCACTGAGTAAATGAAGGTTCTTCAGAATATGTTGAGGCTGGGCCAGTGCATTGTGCTGTAAAATAACCTGTCTTCTCTATGTGTGCAATGTCTGTATTCAACACACACATTTCATTCACAGGTATCTGCATGCAGCATCTGAGTACTTGACATGCAACAGACACTGTACAATTCTAGTTCTGATGGCATGTAATCTCCTGAGATGATTTGTCACAGCTGTGACATGCCACTTCCTCGAATCTGTCATCTTCATATATCCCACTTGCTATCGTGGCACATCTCTTGAGTGCATGTGTCACATGATGCATTTTATTGTGAGCTGAATGTTGACCAAATATTTCTACTTCACGCTATCTTTCCACTATCAAATATGGCTTCCAAATGTTTTGTACTTGCCTTCCTCACAACACAGGCAAGTGAGCTTACTTTATCTGACACAAGCTGGTCAGTACCACAAGGCAAAAAGACACTGTAATTGTACTACCACTTTGTTTTACTAATTTACCGCATAGGTGAAATGGAGCACAAAGGACTTTTGCAGTCGTAACCTAGTTATACTAAATAATACAAAGGGGAAAAAAATGGGAACATGAATTTCCAAATGTAATACATAGTAATACATAGTAAAATATGCACAAAGAGCAGTAATGTGCAAAATGTGAGCCATATAAATATAACGGCATACTGAATAGTACTCAGACATATGCTCCAGATGACAGTCCTGCAGTTTGGATACAAGCAGTACAGTTAGTAGAGGCCCGTAGGATACAAATCCATTGATACAGCATTCACTATTAACCTGCAGGTACAATTTCTGTTGTTGGAAGAAAGGGCAATGTGGTCTTTTCACCTCTGTCAGGGGGGAAGTTGGATTTGCATGCACTCAAAGGTACACAAAGCATTGAAATCTCCCTGGTCAAGACTGGACAGACCACTGCTCATGCTGGGCAGGGGCAGGGTTGCTTGGAGGAAGTTCCCCTTATGGAAGTGAGGAGATATCTCCCACAGATATTCCATTCCAGGGCATCACCAGTATGCGGTTAGGAATAACAAAACTGGAATTCACAGAGGACAAAGTGCCTTCACAAGTTCAAACAATTCCACAGAATAAAACCCAAAGAAGGCACAAACACAGCATGATGCAGATGAAATCTTTAATAGTAGTAAGCACTTTCACATCGAGTATGACGCTTCCTCAGACTTTCTAAAAATCACTAGCTAAATCCTCATATTATATATTTAAAAACAACCAATAGCTAAGCTGTTTTCCCTAGTTATTCTGAGCACATTTACATCATTGATATTAACGGCATTGTCTATTGGCTGTTGCAGTATCAAACAGAAGCAAAGGATTACCTTTAGGGCTTCCTTTTATGTTGGAAAGACAAACAGGACCCTTAAAGAACGAATATGTGAGCATATATATGCTATTAATAGAGAAGACCCAACAAATGCATTGGCCAGGCATATTTGTGAAAATGGGACTACACATACATTTATTTTTATGGCATTAGAGTTAGCCTGTAGGTGCCCCAGACTTGGTAACATTAAGAACATGACTGAGAAAATCATCAGGCTTCAGGCAGAGAAGGGGCTTGGCCTAAATTATAGGATCTCCCTTAAACCTTTTTTAAGGGATAGACCATTAAACAAATGAACATGTCTCTAAATTTTATATGTTTAAAAATCTTTTATTTGCTTTATGGGTTTTTAAATTGTATCTGTTTATGTATTTTGTATAGAGATTTTAGTGATGATTTTATTTAAAGCATATGAGGATATATTAATTGGGGAAGCTTAGCTATTGGTTGTTTATAAATATATAATATGGGGATTTAGCTAGTAATTTTTAAAAAGTCTGTGGAAGTGTCATACTTGACATGAAAGTGCTTACTACCATTAAAGATTTTGTCTGCATCGTGCTGTGTTTATGCCTTCTTTGGGTTTTATTCTGTAGTATGTGGTTAGGACTGGGACAAAAATAGAAAAACCTCAAGCTACCCCTGATGACCTTTGTTGGTCAGCAGATCTAACTGGTGATGAGAATGAATGGGCTGTTGGACTGAGATGTTCTGATTGTTACTGGAAGGCAGTGGGGGCAAGAAATGGGATCTGAGATACGGTTTTACTGTGATAATCTGTAATAGGCCTTACAATAGTCCATGAATAGGAGTATGTAAAGCAACACAGCCATGAGGGATATGAATATGAGGTGGACATCCTGCTTGCTAGACTGTAGGGCAGTGATGATGAAACTTCCTGTGAGCTCCAACAGTAAAATGACATGCATGATTCAGAAATGTTTGGAATTTCTGTAGGTTTTTGTAGTAAGTGGAACCATCGATGGATAAGATGTACTCTACGGTGGGTAGTAGTAGTATACCTTTGATAATGACAAGTCTACTGTGTTTGGTTAGAAGTTTGCTTATGCTATCACATGAGTGGAGCATTAAAGTGATTTTTTTTTCAAATGTTTGGATGTCAATAGATAAAATGAAGAATGGATCAAGCCAGATCTCAAGATAGTTTATGGATTGTACCATCTTCATTAGACCACCATCAGTGCCTATGAGGTCCCATTTGTCCTCACACAAGCTGAGACACTTGAAGATTAACTTTTTTTGAGCCATGGTGCAGTAGTACAGCAGTAATGTTGTCGCATCACAACAAGAGGTTCTCCAGTTCGATTCTCAGCTGGGGTGTCTTCGGTGTGGAGTCTGTATGTCTTCCCTGCATTTGTGTGGGTTTTCTCTGGGTGCTCCAGTTTCCTCCCATGTTAGAAAGACATGTATCTAGAATGTTTCTCCCTGGGGCTTTGCTGAAAATTGGCTTTGTTCGAAGTCAGACTTTCCCATTTAACAAATTATAAATAAATGTATGCTCACAGACATGGCATATGTGAATTGAATGAGCTACATATGGTGTCTGCTGAGCTGCCAGAGTCACAGATAATCATGTCATTTGTACAAAATGGGGTATATATATATATATATATATATATATATATATATATATATATATATATATATACATATATATATATATATATATATATATATATATATATATATATATATATATATATATATATATCTATATAGGACATAACAAGGCGCTAATGCAGAGCTAATACAGATGGTAAAAAGCAATGGTCCAAGGGTGCCTCACATAACAGGCAAGAGACAGATAACTGAGAGTTTGGAAGGACAGCACTGAAGTACCTTCCCTCTAGGTATTCATAGAATCAGCTCGGGTGAACTAAGACTGCAGAAAGTTAATTCTTTTGTCAGTTTGGAATGGATTAAAAAGTCATAAAGTTCAGAAAGGTCAACAAAGATATCCCCAGTAAGGTTTCCTTATTGCATGACATAGTAATATGCTTCAGTGGGAAACAGAAAGACAGTATGACTCTCCTGATGTTTTCTGAAGCCATGCTGGTGGTTAGATAATAGGCCATGGGTTGTGATGTGGTGCTGTAGCTGAGAGGTGACACTCTTTTCCAGGATTTTGGCAAGGAGATATCGGAGTACTAGATGAAAACAATACATGAGTACAAGTCCCTTGTTTAGGTAGTGGAATAATGTGTACAGTTTTCCAAAAGTCAGGAAATATACCACTGAAACCGATGCATTAGAGGGAAGGCAATAAAGATATGACAGGCCCTAGGACACGGCTCTCTAGTGAAATGCTTGCACTCAAAATGCAGAGTGCTGACACGCTGAAAATAAAAATGAAAATGCAGAATACTGAATATCAAAACATCTTTCTTTTCCTTTGGACTCCCCCACCCCAAACTTATATACATTAACTCTAAGATCACCATATCACAAAGAAAAGGGAATATTCTGAGAAATTACTGTCTTGGACTTAATATATGTAAGTTCATTTTTTGGTCATTCAGTTGCAGTATTTCTAGACTCGCTATAGCAGGTCCTGACATTTGAAATGGTTACCTTAGTATACAAGCCATTAGATCCTATCTTTCTGTTGGATAGGATTTTCTTAAGCCATTTGTTGATTTCAGATATGGTAAACAGTTTAAACTGAAAATCAGTAGTAAAGTCAAATAGGGACTTGCTGAAGGTATGAAGATTTGAAGGGGAAGAGAGAGTGACAGCAGAGGAAATAAAAGTGAGAGGAAAAGTGAACTTCGGAAGCTTCAGTCATCAAATTTTGAGTCTAATACTATGAGGCCAGTCACCTTCAGAGAAAAAAGCTGGTATGGCACAGATTGTCCAGAAAGATTATTAATCTCATTTCAGAAGCCTCTTGGATTTCCAAAGAAGTCTTCTTGGCATTTTTGAAAGGCTGCTTGAGACTTATTTGCAAGGATTTTCCATTTTTTGAGTGAGGAAAACTGTACATAAATAGGTGGAATTTCAGCAGATTGACATTTGGTTCACTGTTCATTCTGAATGGAGATGTTTTTTTTTTTCCTTGGGATAACCAGGGTGCAATGTTTCCTCTGATCTTCCTAAATTTTAATGGGTAGTGACAGGAGGCCAGATGGTATCGGTCAACTCAGTCCACACATCTGATCACAGCTCTTGCTTTACTATTTGATTAGGAATGCTATTATGAGGTAGATGGGCCTTTTTTGTTAAAAAAATGAACGTTATTTTGAACAAATGAACAAAGTAACTAACAGCATCATCACAAACGTATATTTAATATAAAATAAAGTCTGTGGCCAATATTTGTCTAATAGATTTTATCTAAAGCAACAAAAAAACAAAGCGTTCTTAAACAACACCAGAAGGCTACTAATAACTTTTTTTTTAAAGGGAACCAAAAATGAATTCTCTTCTTATCTCTCCCACTTCAGTTTGTGCCATCATCATTTATCATTAGTTAAAGGAAAACTAGTCAATTATTTATTACTTATCCATATCAACTTCATTTGTTTTTCAAACTAGTAATAAGACATGCACTGAACAAGAATATCTGAGGTTGCTCTGCTAAGACTTGGCTAGCAAGCCCTCCACCTTTCCCTTGGTACTCACTCATTAGCATTTCCAGCTTACAGAGATGATTCATTAAGATAATTCACTCTCTAATAGTAAGTGAATTTGATTGTTTCTCCTTTTTTGGTATACTATTCTTATAAACTAACATTATAAAAGCTAGTAACTGGCTGTCAGAGTGTATAAGGCCCATTTCTTCACTGGCTGAGTAGTAGTAGTAGTAGTGAAGTATTATACTTTATTTTACCTGACCAAATCTGCTCTAATAGCATCTGTACTTCTGTTTTGAAAATTTCCAAAGCATATAGAATTTCCTTTACAGGTGTAGCATACAGGGACTACATGAAGAAAAATGTGCTGCAACTTGGGGGGGAGGGGTGTCAAAGCATCTGTGTTGGCACTACCAGCTATAAAAATCTGTATTTCCATGCAATGTACTGCATATTTCGGGAATGAATGTTGCCTGTGTTTTAGGTAATTTCTCAGTTTTCCAGATCAACAGTTTATGTTTCATGACAGTGATATGCACCCTTTTGCACAAACAGTTGACTAACATGGAATAGGTCTAATTGCCACTTATTCCTTTTCAAAAAATAAGGTAATATAACTCATCTGATCATACTGTGAACCTCAAAATGAATGCTTTCCATGCTGGCTCATATTGCTTGTTGAGAAGACAATATATATATATATATATATATATATATATATATATATATATATATATATATATATACACACACACACACACACACACACACACACACACACACACACACACACACACACACACACACACACATATATATATATATATATCTATGGGATCAGTACATAACCTCGAAATCTTGGAATATTGAATCCCAAAATCTCGAGACTATATAGCCGAAGCCCCTAAATACTGAAAGACCAGAAGTGCGAAATTCAAAATCCGATGTTCAGAGAAATTGAAGTAGCGTTTCTGGTGTTGCTGTTTATTTATGGATGGGTGGAAGTTCAGGTAAGTATCTATGTGTAAGTGTGTTGGTTAGGGGCTTTAGTGTGTGCAGTGTGTGTTGTGACTGTGATGTGTATGTGTGAGGGACTGTAAAATGTATGGGTGTGAGTTTCCTTTGTGTGTCTGTCTGATCTTGGAGTTAGTATATTTAAGTAGGGGGGTGTGGTGAGCGCAGCCCCCCACATAGGGGGTGCAGGGGGACTTGCCCCCTGCTTATCTGTAGTGTACAATTATATGTTTGATTGTGGGGGACGTTGTGTGTATGTGTATGTGTGTGCTGTATGTGTATTGTACATTTGGGATTTTGAATTTCACGCTTCTGGTCTTTCAGCATTTTGGGGTTTCAGCTATACAGTCTCTAGATTTTGAAATTCGATATTTCAAGATTTCGAAATTATGTAGTGAATATATATATATATATATATATACACATATATATACATATATATATATATATATATACACATATATATACATATATGGGTAGCAGGCACTTTATATCTGGTGCTTCAATATCTGCTTTCTTCCTGCGTAAAGTTAGCTTGACTGATACTACTCTACTGAATTCTTCTTCCCAGATAAAATATTTTAGTTTGTTAGACAGACTTCTCAATTTATCTTTGGGGGAGGCGCTATTATTTCTTATGAAAGATACAGCATTTGGGAAAGGGACAAACATTTGTTCAGCTTGAATACATTGCTCAAAATCTAATAAAATATCCTCCTGCTTTGTCAGGTATTACTGTATTTATTAAACACCATTTTGCGGAACTAAACAATTAGAAAAACAAATGACTGAAAGTGACACTAGACGAACTGCCGCAGATACTAATAAAGTTAAACACTTTTGTTATTTTATCCTTAGAACTTCTTCAGAAGCAAACCCTCCTAACAAATAGTTACTATTTAAATAGTAAAGTGTTATAGTCACATAAATTCAACAACCAACTAAATTCTTATAAGAATAAGACAAATTGCTGTGCATTAATCGTAAATCTTTTTTTTTATTTTTTCATATAAAAAAACTTACAACATAAATTGATAAAAACATTATTAATTATTTAAACCTTAAATTGATTTTAAATTTAATATAAGAACCTTTGTGCATGTGAAAAATATTTAATGTTAATACTTTTGTTTAAACCTGGATCTTTATCTGCAATTAATCTAATTTGTTATTCGGACTCCTTACAGTCCAGTTTAGTTTTATAATCACTTTCTAACTCATCGATGTTAACATAATCTAATACAGAGTATTAAGGAATTTTTTTTAATTTTTACAATGTAAAGCATGCTTTGCTAGTGAATTACTATAGTCCATTTTTAATAGATGAACAATGTTTGCAAATTCTCTTTGACAGTTTTCTTATAGTTTTTCCTATGTAAAACGATTGACATGTTTCACAAGTTGCAACATACACTACACCTTTAGAATTATAATTTAACTTGATTTTAGCCCAAAAATACTTTTTTGATAGTTTCTATAAATACATTGGATTTGTCACTTAAATATCTGTACTGTTTGCTGTTGTTACATTTATATTTTCCATAAATAGACCAATTGGTTTGACAAATGTTATTATGGACTTTTCTAGCAATGTTTTTATACTGTAGTTCTTTTCATAGGTGAATAAGGTATTTCTCATATGTTTTAGTTAACTCGGTGTTGCCTAGAATAATTTTCCAATTGTTTGCTATGATGTCTTTAATGACATTTATATTGTTGGAAATGGGTAATGGAAATGCTCTGCCATGATTACCTTTATCAACTGAAATTGTTATCATTAGACCCCACCAAAATAATACATGCTTTTGAAGACAATATTGGTTTGAAAGTACTCTGTCTCATGCTAATTACTTCTTTTATAATGTTGTCTAAGAAAACTTTAGCATAACCTCTTTCAACAAACATCTCAAAAAGGGTAACTGTGTCTGAAAGAAATATGTCGTCCACACTAAGTCTAATAAATTGTCCTTTTATGACATTTCTTTTCACGTGGAGTGGATGTTGATTCCTTCAATGTAAATAACTGTTTCCAAATGTTTTCTTTCTGAAAATTTTGCTTTGAAATTTCCTTGCTGACCTATCTACGTGAATTGTAAGATTTAGATAATTAATCTTTTCACCTATGTCTCCTACAGTAAAAGACAAAAAAGTCGTACTAGTATTCAAATCCAATAGAAAAGTTTCTAATTCTTTTTGAGATCCTTTCCAAATAAATATTACATCATCAATAAATAGCTTGTAAAAAAGAATTTTTATAACAAAATCATGTTCCTACCATGCTATAACTATATTTGCAAAAACGGGTGCTAATCTTGCACCCATCACTACTCCCTTTATTTTTTTATACAATTTACTTTGAAATGTGAAAAAAATATTTTCTAGAACTATTTCTAGTAGAATACATATTGCATTAACAAATCTGTTGTCAAAGGTGATAAACATATTTAAATAATTGAAAAAAAAAACTAAACCACTTAAAACACACAAAAAAATAACTTCACCACTGTGTGTACGTGGTCCACATAAAAAACAGAAGTCAGATTAGCGCTTTCATTCCTTTACTATCGGAACATCTTCAGAAACACACAGTTTAAAAATAAAAACAGTTAAATACTGTTGAACTAATGACATCACACTCTCATTAAGACTTTACAAAATATTTAAAGCAATAATGGTATAAAAATAGTAAGAACTTCTTATTTGAGGACTATAATACACCACTATAAAAAATTGAGAATACCATATTTCTACAGTAAATGTTGAAAATTAAATGTCTTATATGTATTTATATTTTAATAGACTTTTAATAGAAATGGTTTCATTCAAACCTGGACTGACATCAGCCCTGAGAAAGACCTGCCATTTCAATTTCAACATTTCCAAATAATTGTTACTTGAATCGACAAACTTATTGGTATCCACCTGTTGCAAAACTAAAAAATAAAATTTGTGAAAACATTTACAGCTTAAACTGTGTCTTGCCAAAGCATTATTTGGATCCTTGTTTTTAATGGCCGTAAGATGTTCTCCCATTTGATTTTTAAGGGCCCTGGTAGTCTTTCCTGCATAGAAACTGTAACAGGACCCACAAATAGCCAAATAAACAATATCTATACTTTGGCAATCACAATTATGTCGAGGTTCAACCAAGAACTTACAATGTTTAAACAAAAATATTATTTCAGGATAGATGAACCTACATAATCTGCATCCTCCGCAAGGAAATGTGCCTAAAGGCGGGATACTTCTTGCTCTAAAACTTTCTTTACCTTTTCTTAATAAAAATGTCATATCTGATGTCTTCTTGTAAATAAATATGGGCTCCATACCCACTACCTCACTTAAATCCCTATTGCCTAAAATTACCTTCTTAGCGCCATTAAAAAACAAGGGTCCAAATAATGCTTTGGCAAGACACAGTTTAAGCTGTAAATGTTTTCACAAATTTTATTTTTTATTTTTGCAACAGGTGGATAACAATAAGTTTTTCAATTCAAGTAACAATTATTTGGAAATGTTGGAGTTGAAATGGCAGGCCTTTCTCAGGGTTGTTGTCAGTCCAGGTTTGAATGAAACCATTTCTATTAAAAGTCTATTAAAATATAAATACATATAAGACATTTAATTTTCAATATTTAAATAATTCCTTACAAAATCAATTCCCTGTCCTTGACAAATCCTCATATAAAGAGAGATTACATCCAATGTAACTAAAACACCATTGTCTTAAAAAGGTATGGAACTAAATAGGTCCAATAAATGCCATGAGTTTCTTAAGTACAACTCTGTCTTTTGAACAATGAGGTTAAGTATTTTATACAAATAAATGGAAATTGTTTCTCTCTTGCAGAAATTGGCAGCCACCGCTGGTCTATAAGGTAGATTTGAATTATTTTTAAGACTTTTAGGTATGCCAAATAAACTGGCAATTTTAGGGTGGTCTACCATTAAAAATTCATACAATATTTGGTCTATATAACCTTGAATGAAAAGTCAAAAAATAAAAAATCTATTTCTTCCAAGATCAGATGAGATCGGGCGTATTCAGGGTGGTATGGCTGTAGACAGTAAAAAATCTATTTCTAAAAATTTCTTTTTGACTTCAGCTTCTGTGACTTCAATATAGCAGTCAATAAGTCAGTAATTGTTACCTATGAGTGTCCATAATGACTACCCCATTCTCCTTTTCAGCTTTCATAATGCAAATAGCATTATCTCTTAATGCTTTCAATGCTGAACTTTATTTTACAGTGAGATTATGCCCATAACTTTTGCTTGAATTTAATTTACATCTAAAGTCTTTCTCACACAGATTGAGAAAGACTTGTAAGGTATTATTTAATACAGGGTTGTACATACTTCTTTTGCTAATGACTGAATTGCCTATCTTACATTCAGATAAACCATGAAGAATGTATTGTAAATTCAGTTTACATATATACAGTTTAAAATCAGTTATAACTTTAGTCACATTTGCTTTGCGTGAAGGTATAAAAGAGAAACCTCATCACGAAGGGCTTTTCATCCAGAAAAAAGGAGGTCATTGTCCCACTGTACTCATCCCTCATTAGACCCATTATAGAATACAACGCCCCATTTGGTATGTACCTCTCAAGACATCTGCAACAACTGGAAAGGCCTCAGAAATACCTCACTAAAAGAATCACAGGCCTAAAGCAGATGCCCTACGCTGACCGCCTTAAAAAACTCCAGCTATACTCTGTTGCATATCGTCTACTCAGATGCGATCTCTGCTTAACATACAAGGCCATGTCAAACCCAGAGCTGTTGGACATGCTACACTTAAAGAAATCCCAATCCCTCAGAGCTACACGCTCCAGGGATCTAAACCTTGTCATCACAATAAACAAAACATGCTGGAGGGATAGGTTCCTGACCCAGAGACTCCCCAGACTCTGGAATAGATTGCCCATACATGTCAAGCAGAGTGCCTCTTTGGACCTCTTCAAGAGGAACCTTGACGATTGGATGGGAGAAAGGAAATTCACCCCAGGGATCACATCAGTCGCCCTGCTAGACAGGGGTCCAGGAAAGTAAATAATGTGGGAAGAAATAGCCAGGGAATTGTTATGGCTAGGCTTGTATAGGCCCTAGGGCTGATAGCCTAGTACCAACCTATGAACCTATGAACCTATAAACCCTTTTTTAACACTGACACATATTCTTTTGGGAGAGAAACATTCCTTAAGTTATGCATGTTTAACATCTCGTCTTCTTCTTTTTCTCCTCCCTCTTCCTTGTTTTTTTTTTTTTTTTTTTGAAAAGTTTGTTCATTCTTTGGACTTCCCACAGTGAAAGAGGACAGTCATAAAACACGTAGTTGTTTGTCATCATTCACAACTACCTGAGCATATGACAATGAAGCTTCATTTTCAATAGGAACCTTATTAACAAACTTAGAATTAAAAGTCATCTGTGTGATATTTTCACTATGAACCATTTCATGCTGTAAACCTGACTTTACTGGATATGCTGTTCCTTTGTCATATGCTACAGAGTCTCATGCCAGTTTTGTCTTTTACTTAAGTGTAATTGTGGAAACATGCCTACTTAATTTTGCTGAAATTATTCTGTATCCAAACACGAAGAGTGTCTGCTAAAGAGATATAATAGCTGTTCATTTACTATTTATATTGTCATAATCTTCATATTGTTCCAAATATCTCAACAACTAAGTAACACAAACATAACTGTATAGCCTCATATAAAAACTCACAGATATATAAAGAAAATGATGCAGAGAGTACCTATGTAGCTTGAGTAGTTACTGAGATACTATCTGTTGTTCACAAAATATTACAAAATTAATATTTGCATTATTTATTATGACTTATACAATCCAGTTTAATACCTAAGATCTAAAAAACAGCACCACTATAAACATTTATTTGTGATGAACAGTTTTCCACTTACATTTCTTTAGTAACACTTATAGTTCCAGAGATACAGACATTTTTTTTGAAATGTGAGGACATAATTTATTTTTGCCAAAAAAACTCAGGATGCAATCATTGAGGTTAAGAGTACAAACCCCCAGAGCTCCATTGGAGTGAATGAGTTAAGGACTGAAGAGAATAAAATAAATAAGAATAATATTGCCCAACATATTACAGTTCTCTCAAAATCTGTTTAAGGTAATAAGTACAATATACAGCTATAAATTAAACAGAGTGTAGCAATTCCATTTTGTGTGAAACATATCTATGCCCATAGACCAGTTCAGAAAGTCTATGAACTATAGTAATTAAATTCAGGCCATTAAACATTAAATTAAGGCAGCAGGGATGAGACAATATGCACTGGCTTTTGACTACCATCTGCAGGTCAGTCTGAACTTATTTTTGCTACTGCTTGCCATTTTTCTAAGAAGTCTAAGCTATTTCTAAAAACAAACATGACTACAGAATTTGGTGAAGCCTCTTGTGTACTCTCTGCTCACACAACTTGTTTATATGTTGTTATAATCCCATAAAACATTGTCAATTACGGAAGTGTACACAGGCTGTTAATTACACTGTCAACAACATGGGACTGGAAAACTCTCTAAAGACTAAATATGATTCTCCCTAACTGGGATATTCTATGTACACCAATGGACTCCAGTGAAAAATGTGCCAGGACCCTATATCCGCAACCCATCATATCCATTAATTTCACCTGCTCCATATCTACCTTTTCTAATATCAAATACTCATACAAATAAAATATTCTCAGCTCTACATCCATAAATATTAAAGAATCTACTTCTAAAGCTCGACTCTCATCAGATAACCCACATTAAAAATCCCAAGATGAAAATCACGAAAGTTCAGAAACCTGAATAGCGATTTTTACCAGGGTAAGTAAATACATGACCAACTGTAAACAAAACTCACACTGAGGTAAGTAAAACCCTCCCAGGTGGGGGTCTACACCCCCACACCCTCCAATATGGGGGGCTGTGCCCCCTACACCCCCTAACTAAGTAGACCAACTCCGGCATTGCACTACACTGAAGAACAGGGTATGTTGTCCACGTATTTACTTACCCTGGTAAAAATCACCATTCGGGTTTCTTAACTTTTGTGATTTTCATCTTGGGATTTTGAAAGTCAGTTATCTGAGAGTCAGGCTTTAGAAGTAGACCCATATTAAAACTTATGGGGATATTCATTTTCCTAAATCCAAACAAGGTAAGTCCAATGAAAGTTTCTAAAGTTGACAATATACCAATTAATCTCACTCTTATTTTGGCTTACATTATATTATCACAACTACCTTATAAACATTTAACAGGTAGTAACAAAAAAGTAAAAAATACAGTTTAAATCTTTTAGGTTTACTACATATTAAGATCTTTTTAGAATGTTTTAAACTGTCTCAGTAAGAAAATCCAATGTATCACCATCTATTTACAACATATGTAAATCTTATCCTACTCTACCCACAAATACTCCTCAAAATGTTGTTTATTGTATCTACTCCCAAATAACACACTTGTGACTTTCGTGAACTTTAATACTTTCATTACTTCTTACAAACACTTTTCAGACTAAATATACAGTACCACCAAACTATATTATTACTTAACAGTATTACAAATAATATAATATGATAATATTCATATAAACCTAAATAGGCCTAAACGTAATTTCAAACACATAAAACAATAATTTAGTGCAGCTGTCTATCATATCTCTTTCATCAGTCACGGGCTATGAAGCGGGTATAAAAATAGTTCAACCTACCTGAACGAGTTTAAAAATAAGGCATTTCTACTTGAACTCTGGCTGTTAACTGAAAAATCAAGGTGCTGTAACCTTAACGGTAACTTGGATAAAAGATCATCATCTCTTACCTCCCTTCCTTGAATCCTTCTGTATGACCATTTACAAAGATAAGCTAGGTTTGAAGACAGGGGAGAAACTATATTCCAAACAAAACATCAGTGGAATCCATGTACTATCACAGGTTCACCTGATGCACAGGAAACAGCATCAAACTGGATTTATTATTGTGTATAATTAGCTAAGGCTACTAAAAGCTATGTTTTCCTTACATCTTACCTCCACCCACTCTAGGTCCATTAAACAAACTTCCTTTTAATTCCATGGATCTCTACCAAGAAATAATCATTCTAGATAATTGCAGGATAAACTGGTTCTGCCCCATTCAAAACCAATTATATCAGTACATTTCAACCCGCTATTTAACTCAGTCACTTTTCTACAAACCCTCAGCTCATTTAAACGTTTCTGAATAATAACCTTGTATCCATTATATAATATGGTTTTAGACCTGGCCATGGCACAGACACAAATCTGCTTGATGCCACTGAGTATCTCCATATGCAACTAAACTATAGCAAGATTGATAGATCAGCTTTGTTAAAGCTCTCTATGGAATATGGCACTATTAATCGTGGTAACCACCTGGAAACTTTAGCCTCATGAGGAAACTCTTTCATTGGCTATCAATGGCTTCTACCTTCCTTAAATCTTACTAATTAGGATGATGCAGTCTTCCCTGCCAATGACCCTAGGCTTTGTGCTGTTTCAAAATTATTTTTATTTATCTACCTGTGTTTACCAGAAAACATCCAGCTGGGCAGTACCCATTTTCAGCGGAAGCCTGGGTAGAAAAGCAACATTTGTTTTCATTGCATTGTACATAGTTCCAGTTAAACACAGAGTAGTTACATTTCTATTTACATTTATATACACACACAGTATTTACATTTGTACATTCTAAGATTTTACCTGGTGAATCTGGGCATACTGGGGCAATGCAGCAATTGCCTCATGTACATAGACAACCTTCTCCTCCTACCACCCAACACTACAACCTGTGAGAGATGCACTTACATAGCCAATCTGGAAGCAAAGCTCTCTCCACCCAAGATTGTGCTAGACAGTCAAGAGGAGAAGGTTAACACCTGCACTACACCTCAAGCAACACATAGCCCTTCTACACCCACACCACCAACGCCCACACATAGCAACACTAAATCCACATATGCGGAGGCCCTTAACTGTAACCTGCCCAAGCAACAAGGACCTCCGAAGCTGAAACACAAACAAACACCAATCACAACCAAAGTGCCACATAGCTCACAACACCAGTGTGCCACCCAGCAACAGCCCCTAAGGCAAGAAAACATACCTAACACTTTAGTCATAGGTGACTCTATAGTCAGACACACTGATGTCCCACTCATCAGGCTGAACAAGGAGAAAATTACAGTCAGCTGCCTGTTGGGTGCCAGGATCCGCCATATAATGCATGCACTCAAGTCACTCCACAACAAGTACAAATATGACGTTGTCATTGTCCATGTTGGAGTGAATGACTTGAGATGTACCTCCATGGACTACATGAAAAGAGATATAGAAGAGCTCTTGGATCATGTGGCCCAGGCAGGAATGACCCTAGCCCTGAGTAGCATCCTGCCTTCGCCCAGAATGATACCACAGTATAAGAACAAAATGATTGACTTCAACAATTGGCTAAGCTTCTGGTGTCATTCAAAGGGGATCCAGTATCTGTATGCCTGGAATGACATGATTGACATACCACGATCCTTTGCCTGAGATGGTCTGCACCTGTCGCCCCTGGGATTCAGGTTACTGGCTAAGGCTCTTGCCACCCCTATAGTGCCTTTTTAGGCGAAGTTCAAAGGACAAAACCA
The DNA here is from genome assembly GCF_019279795.1 of Protopterus annectens. NCBI lineage: Eukaryota > Metazoa > Chordata > Ceratodontiformes > Protopteridae > Protopterus > Protopterus annectens. The sequence goes on along the minus strand of NC_056732.1, from coordinate 480,381,034 downwards.
CCACTGTAACAGGTACAAGTATGCAAAATCTGAAGGTAATGCTACTCAATGCTAGAAGTCTAAACCTCAAAATGCACTCTCTCGAGGCACTCCTAAAAATGGAGAACATCGATATCTGTGCAGTAACTGAGACCTGGTTAAAGGCTCCAGAGAGCACCCCTGCAATACCAGGCTACAACTCTTACCACACTTTTTGGCCACCAAACCAAGACCGAAACACTAAAGGTGGAGGAGTGTCCATATTCACCAAGGATATTCATACCTCCAGGCTAGTTGCCCAACACAATGCATCTGAAATTCTCCAGGTGCAACTAGCACTAGGTAAGACTGCAATCCAAATTGTAGCTTGCTACAGATCCCCCACCATGCCCCTCTGAATCTAGTTTTGACCTCCTTATTCAGATTTCCCTTCTCCTCAACCATCCCTCTCAGATACTTGAAGCCCCCACCCCACATTAAGGAAACCTCCTTAAAAAAATTCTCCAAAGCCAATTTCATGATACTCAAGTCAGAAGTGACAAACTTCATGACACCCATGCAGACGGGAACTGAAAGTTCGACTGCTGAGTCCTACACTAAGGCACTATACGAGCACATCCACTCATGCATGAATTGTGCCATCCCAAATGGAACCAAAATGCTCTCCTCCAAAAAAGGGAAGCCAATCTGGTGGTCCCCTGCCATAAACAAACTTTACAACAAAAGGAAGAAACTGTTGCAGAAAAGAGGAAAATCCCAGGATGCAAAAAACTCCCTTACCAGCCTTAGTAAGAAGCTGAGAACCCTCATAAAATCCTCCAAAGCTAGTTAGGAAAATAAAATTAGTATGATAAAACTGGAGAAGACCACCACAAAATAATAAACAAAATCCAAAAATTTATTCGAATAAGCGCTTTTACGTACTATGTACACTTCTTCAGATTTCAACAAACCATACAAATCTCAATGTTTAAATACCATCATCCAACACATTCAATTGCTAATCAATTAAAAGTAATTAAGAATAATTGAGCTCAGCTGAAAGCACTAGCTACATTGGTGCATAGCAACCCAGTTCCACTTAAGTAACTAATAACAGAACATTTCATGAAACCACTACAAAGCAGTAAGCGCTAGAAGCACCATACTCCTTCAGTTAAAACTTCCAGATGAATATAACATCCTGTTAACAACAAAACTGATACCATACCATAAAAATATGTATCAAAATATATATAAAAATTGTTCATATATAAATTTAGCATATTGCTATAAATCTGTTGTATGTATTGAATATACAAATATACGGATAAGAATAAAAATAAAAATATAAACAATGTACAACGAAAATGCATAAATATGGAAACCTTTTATAAAGAAAAGAAAAATAAAATAAAACATAATTAATCACGCTCGCATTATTTGCGAGCATCTAGAACTGGTTTTATGCTAATAAATTGATTAAGACCAGGATCTATATGGACTCTTAGTTTAAAAATCCAGCACATTTCAATAGATTCTAAATAACTCATATTATTCCCACCCCTCTTGTTCTGATGCACTAGTTGCAATACTCTAAATCTGAAGCTATGGCTAGGGTGAGAGGTAATATGCCTAGCTAATACGTTCTGCTGATTTTTCTTTCTTATATCATAAATGTGGTTATAAATTCTATCCTTTAACCTTCTAGAGGTCATACCCACATAAAATGCTACACATTGCGTACAGGTAGCTAAATAGATCAAATTTGTGTTGTCACAACTAGCATAAAACCTCGGTTTAAAAACATATTCCATAGTAGGATGAAGATATTGCTGTTCATCCACTATAAAGCTACACATCTTACATCTGTGACAACGATAAGTACCCAATCTAACTGTTCTTAATTTATCTTGTTCAATGTGAAAATGCTCTTTACAAAGAATTCTACTGAGATTCTTACTATTCCTATAGCTGAATACTGGGGTGGATCCTACTATATTCAATGTCTTGGGGTCTGTCACTAAAACTCGCCAATTTCTCCTAATAATATCCACTATTCTACTGTTATCATTAGTGTATCTAGTAAGGAAGGTTACCCTAGAATTATTCAAAGTCTTTCTGTTTCATAGGTTCATAGGTTCATAGGTTGGTACTAGGCTATCAGCCCTAGGGCCTATACAAGCCTAGCCATAACAATTCCCTGGCTATTTCTTCCCACACTATTTACTTCCCTGGACCCCTGTCTAGCAGGGTGACTGACATGATCCCCGGGATGAATTTCCTTTCTCCCATCCAATCGTCAAGGTTCCTTTTGAAGAGGACCAAAGAGGCACTCTGCTTGACATGTATGGGCAATCTATTCCAGAGTCTGGGGAGTCTCTGGGTCAGGAACCTATCCCTCCAGCATGTTTTGTTTATTGTGATGACAAGGTTTAGATCCCTGGAGTGTGTGGCTCTGAGGGATTGGGATTTCTTTAAGTGTAGCATGTCCAACAGCTCTGGGTTTGACATGGCCTTGTATGTTAAGCAAAGATCGCCTCTGAGTAGACAATATGCGACGGAGTATAGCTGGAGTTTTTTAAGGCGGTCAGCGTTGGGCATCTGCTTTAGGCCTGTGATTCTTTTAGTGAGGTATTTCTGTGGCCTTTCCAGTTGTTGCAGATGTCTTGAGAGGTACATACCAAATGGGGCATTGTATTCTATAATGGGTCTAATGAGGGATGAGTACAGTGGGACAATGACCTCCTTTTTTCTGGATGAAAAGCCCTTAGTGATGAGGTGTGCCACATAGAAGGATTTCCTGACTGTTGTGGCGATGTGGTTATCGAAGGTGAGACCACTGTCCACCTGTGTCCCTAAGTCTCTTATCAAACCTTCGGTGTTTAGTGTTCTGCCACCTATATGGTAATTCACGGATACATGTTTTTTCCCAAAGGGGATAACTATACATTTCTTGGCATTGAGCTTGAGCCCATGGCTCTGGCACCAAGCATCTGTTTCTGTAAGGCCCTTTTGTAGTGTATCCACATCATTTGGGGATTCAATAATGGCTCCCAGTTTGCAGTCATCTGCAAACTTTGTTATCCAGAGTCCCTTAGTGTTGGCCTGTACTTCAGAGAAGTAGATGCCAAACAAGAGCGGTCCCAGGACTGAACCCTGAGGTACTCCACTTGTCACTTGTTTCTATTATATTTACTGTCTAAAATTCTAATGTCACTATCCTTGCCTCTGAGAACTAAGTGCTTGATCTTATCAATCATGGAGCTGTTATAACCCCTGGCTGTAAATAGCCTATGCATAATATTCAGTTCTGCATGCATATTTAAGGGATCTTTACATAATCTCATAATTCTAATAAACTGTCCCTTGACAATGTTAGAAAAAAACAAATCTAGGATGCATGCTGGTATAATGCAAAAGTGCATTCTTCCAGCAGGCTTTTTTATAAAGTGAAGTGGAAATAAAACCTATATTGTTCCAAACTATACTAATATCTAAAAAATCCACTTTAACATGGGAGAAATCCAAAGTAAATCTTAAAAAATCTGTAGTGGTTTCTAAATAAGTAATAAATGCTCTTAATTCACCTATACTGCCTTTCCAAAAGAGCAGTATATCATCTACAAATCTTCTGTAGAAGATCACTTGTTTATAAAATGCACTATCAAACAGATATTTTTTCTCCCAATAGTAGACAACCAGATTTGCAAATGAATTCGCACAGGGGGTGCCCATGGCAACTCCCCATTTCTGTGCAAATAATTTATCTTTGAACATGAAAACATTGTTAGATAGTATCATTTCTAAGAGTGTACAAATAAGTATTTGTTGACTATTACTTATTCCTTGTGCTAAGCGCAAAACCTGCCTCACAGCTTCTATGCCGTATTCATTAGGAATTGAGGTAAATAGATTTTTGACATCTAATGTGACCAATAAATATGTAGAGTCAGGAGCTTCATTAGTATAACTAGCTAACTCATCAATTAACTGATAGCTGTCTTTCAAAATATTAGGCATCTTCCTGACCAAAGGTCCCAATATGCTATCAACATAACTCAACATCCTTTCTGTTACCCAGCCATTCCCTACCACTATGGGTTTCATAGGTGGAGGGAAAGTGTTCTTGTGAACCTTGGGTAGGCCTTTGATATAAGGACTCATTGGATATTGAACCAAAAAATAACTTTATAACTCTTTTGTAATCTGCCTGCACATCAGTAAATCATAAAGGTCATCATGGACCCTCATAACCATTTTCGAAAGACACTCACGGTTAATTTCCATATAAACATTGACATCACATAACATCTCTGTCATTATTATATCATAACCTTTGGCATTTACTATTACTACCCCTCCCCCCTTATCAGCGGGCTTTATCACCAAATCATTGTTCATGGATAAATTCGTCAAGGACTGTTGTTGTTCTTTCGTTAAATTAAAATAAATACACCTATGTTGTTGTTTCACAAAATATGTGTATAAATCATTCTCACAAAGATTAATGAAGCTCTCTACATTCACAGGTAAACTAGGGACAAATGAGCTTCTACATTTAAATTGTTGAACCGGTTGTGTTGTATTCTTATCTGAGGCAAACATTAATCTAAGTGCTATCGCACACCCAAACAGCCTCAAGTCCACCAACAGTTCACTCAAATCACTTGCTTGTGAAGGAATAAAGGATAACCCTTTGTTAAGTAAAGAATAGTCCGCTGGGCTGAGCTGAAAACTGGAAAGATTAAAAACAAGTCTATTCAGTTCTTGACTCTTCGTCTCATACCTTGATTCTCGCCTGAGAACTTCCGCTTCCTGCGACCTCGACTGTTGGACCTTGACCTGGAGGTCTCTCGGATCTTCATTGGAAAGGGAAAAAAATGCTCCAGGCTTTTACCCAGAACTTTTGGTTTAGCTTCCAACACAATATCTTCTTTTGTTCCCCCCAATGCCTGCTGGTTGGGAGGTGGAGTAGCTATCATAGATGGAATGCTCAAGCCAAGTTTTTCACGAGATGACGTCGTTAATGCGTCAGATTCACTCGAGACATTACCACCAGCAGCGTGAACATTATTTAAAGAGATATCATCAGACATAGAAAATCTATTGTCAGTATCATTAGTATTATGAGCAGTGTATTTATTATTATGTGAGGTTGTAGCAGCTTGCTGGTTTGTTTGAAAACCTTTCGGCCAAACACCTGCCCCGATGTAAAGTCTCTATAGTCATGCTGCAACTTACGGTATTTTGTTTGCTGTAGCTTATCTCTATACATGGCTACTTGCATATAAAGATTATCCATCCTCCTCTCATATATATCTCCTTTGAAGCGAGTCCATAGATCTTTATTCAAAGCCTCTACCTTGTGTGGTAGCTCTGCTTCAATGGGGGAAAAGTATTCAGTTATCAGTCTCATATAGCTGTAGCTGAGATCTAAATTCAGCTTTTGCCATCTCTTCAAGAGTTCTGGGTGACTATCACCATAAGTGGGCATGCAGAGTACCCGCATGCCGCGAGGGACTATATGAAAGTGCAGGCTCGCTTCCATATGTCTCCTCTGCCAAATTAATCTTTGTTTTGTACAAATCATTCTCAAGCTCCCTGCTCAAGTCATTAAACTCTTTTAGGTTATCAACAGTACCTTTGGTTGGTAAAATAACTGGAGGATGTAGCTCCAAATTGAGCAGTGGATTGACCTGTACATCAAAGATGTTATTCCATCTCTGATTCAACAAAATATTCTCAGGATTGTAATCCAATTCCACCGTCGATGTATCCATCGTGTGACAGTAGCTAATACCAAAAAACGAAACCAAGCAAAAAGTAAAAACAACAAAGTACAGCTACTGTCCAAAGGTCGTGGTTCCAAAGGCAAAGAGAAAAAAGTAGCATGATAAAACTGGAGACCACCACAAAATAATAAACAAAATCCAAAATTTTATTCGAATAAGCGCTTTCACGTACTATGTACGCTTCCTCAGATTTCAACAAACCATACAAATCTCAATGTTTAAATACCATCATCCAACACATTCAATGAAAATAAAATTACCAAAGATTCCAAAGACAACCACAAGGCATTCTATAACTATGTCAAGAATCTAAATGGCAGTGCTCAGATCTGCTCTGAGCTACAACAGAATGGCATTAAATATACTAATCCCAAGGATATTGCCAATATCCTGGCAGATCAATTCAGTGCCAACTTCACCCCTCTCTCACTCCCTAAATGGCCCATCTCAATACCGGAAGATTGCCAAATTCCGGTAATAACGGCCACTCAGGTAAAAAAACGCACTCTCCAAGGCTAAGAATACAGCATCTATGGGAACAGATAACATCCCGGGCTGTGTACTACATGAACTACAAAATGGCACCTCTCCTAAGTGTCATGTTTAATCATACCTTCACCTCAGGCTTCATGCCAACTGAGTGGCGCACAGCTACAGTTATCCCACTCCACAAGGGGGGATCCACCTTGGATCCCGGGAACTACCGCCCCATCAGTCTGACGAGCCTGATCTGCAAGGCCATGGAATGTATTATCATGGAACTTATAAACAAAGACATTGGCAACCTTCAAACACTGGACCCCACCCAGTTTGGGTTTGTGAAGGGCCGAGCTTGTCTCCTGAACCTGACTGACTTCTTCAAATCAGTCTCCAGAGCCATGGACGAAGGTAAGGCGGTCCACACAGCCTATCTGGACCTTGCCAAGGCCTTTGACACCATCCCCCACTCTGGAATCATAAGTAAACTTACTAAAGTGGGCATTAATCCCTACATCACTCGATGGGTTGGCAACTGGCTTACTGACCGAAACCACACTGTAAAAGTAGCTGACTCCAAATGCAGCTAAAGACAAGTGACAAGTGGAGTACCTCAGGGTTCAGTCCTGGGACTGCTCTTGTTTGGCATCTACTTCTCTGAAGTACAGGCCAACACTAAGGGACTCTGGCTAACAAAGTTCGCAGATGACTGTAAACTGGGAGCCATTATTGAATCCCAAATGATGTGGATACTCTACAATAGGTCCTTACAGAAACAGATGCTTGGTGCCAGAGCCATGGGCTCAAGTTCAATGCCAAGAAATGTATAGTTATCCCCTTTGGGAAAAAACATGTACCTGTGAATTACCACATAGGTGGCAGCACACTAAACACCGAAAGTGTGATAAGAGACATAGGGACACAGGTGGACAGTGGTCTCACCTTCGATAACCACATTGTCACAACAGTCAGGAAATCTTTCTATGTGGCACACCTCATCACTAAGGGCTTTTCATCCAGAAAAAAGGAGGTCATTGTCCCACTGTACTCATCCCTCATTAGACCCATTATAGAATACAATGCCCCATTTGGTATGTACCTCTCAAGACATATGCAACAACTGGAAAGGCCGCAGAAATACATCACTAAAAGTATCACAGGCCTAAAGCAGATGCCCTATGCTGACCACCTTAAAAAACTCCAGCTCTACTCTGTCACATATCGTTTACTCAGAGGTGATCTCTGCTTAACATACAAGGCCATGTCAAACCCAGAGCTGTTGGACATGCTGCACTTAAAGAAATCCCAATCCCTCAGAGCCACACGCTCTAGGGATCTAAACCTTGTCATCACAATAAACAAAACATTCTTGAGAGATAGGTTCCTGATCCAGAGACTTCCCAGACTCTGGAATAGACTGCCCATACATGTCAAGCAGAGTGCCTCTTTGGCCCTCTTCAAAAGGGACCTTGACAATTGGATGGGAGAAAGGAAATTCACCCCGGGGATCACGCCAGTCACCCTGCTAGACAGGGGTGTAGGGAAGTAAATAGTGTGGGAAGAAATAGCCAGGGAATTGTTAAGGCTAGGCTTGTATAGGCCCTAGGGCTGATAGCCTAGTACCAACCTATGAACCTAAGCAGATGTTACTAATGAGAAAGCCCACATGCAACTTAGAGGATTAAACAGGCAGCAGTTATATATAAAAACTGTTTTGTCATTTCAGTGAGAGGTTGAGAGTATTCTGTTTAAGAAGGGTATTTGGAGAGTATCATATGGTGAACACAAAGTCTTAACCTGGTGATGAGCATGTGCAGGGCCAGGATTTGTTAAGATATTGTTTAAGCAGTAGTTTAAAACAATTGCGTTTGTTGGAGAAATTTATTTTTGTGGGGATACTATTCCAGAGTTTAGTGACTTTTTGGGTCTAGAGTGAGTCTCCTACAATATTATTTGACTTATTTGTGAGTATTAAGAATTTGTTACTAGAATGGAGGTCCCTTGTTGTACAGTACGGCAATAATACGTTTTTTAGTGCAGGGGTTTTTTTTGAATGATGAATGAGTTTGCTGTAGTTAGTTGTGAATATTTTGATTAATTGATTCAAAATTCAATTAGGCCTACTGAGTACCTTTTAAAGGACTCTTGGGAATTTTTGAAGAAAATCAAGCAAGACTTTTATGCAGATGAAGTAGGATTTACTACAATAGATGTGGTGGATCTTTTTTCTTCCATCCCACACAAGGAAGGTTTAGAATTGTTTCAAGAAGCAATTCGGGAGTTGACAATTTTGAATACCACATTGACAAATTTTGTTATGGAAGTAATGGAAATTATTTTATATAATAATTTTATTTTATATAATGATTTCATGATGTTTGAAAATGAATATTTCCAGCAAGTAAAAGGCGTAGCTATGGGCGCCAATTGCACCCGATATACGCCAACCTTATCATGTATGCATGGAAGAAAAAGTACATTTTTACTTTAGGATTCAACCAGCATTGATATTTGTAGTTCAGATTTTTGGACACATTTTTATTCTTTGGAAAACGATCAATAGTGAAAGGGAAAGATTTGTGCATCTTATTAATAACTATAACTCATTTTTTGAAGTTTACTCATACACATTCCATTGAAGCTATAAATTATTTTGATGTAACTATTTTTAAAGATAGGGTTGAACAAAAATGTTGTTACAAACTATATAGGAGACCAACATTTTGAAATAGTTGCTGGATTTCAGGAGTCAACATCCCCTACAGCAGTGAGAATGTGTTCTGAGATCCCTTTAAGATTGAACTGGGTAACTTAATCTCAATGTTCCTAGAAGGAGGGTACCCAGAAGGTTTATTACGTGGGATTGGGGATGAGATCTTGCAAGGGTGGGGTACTAAATATACCCCCTATTATGTTCACAACATGAGGAAATGAACCCTAGGAGAACCCATTTTTCAAACGCTATGTTTATCCAGTTTGATGATATGAGTCAAGATTTAAGAGAAATTGTAACTATGAATTGCGTTATGTTTAGGAGTAATGTAGACTTCATTGACATGCTTGGTTAAAAACCATGTTTTGTATTTAAAACTGGTCACAATTTAAAACATTTTCTTGAACGCCCTATTACACTATTTTGAACAGATAGGGGTGGTTCAAAAAGGTGTGGTATGTGTAAAAATTGTAACTATATTTTACAAGAAAGATATGTTTTTATTGGGGAACCTTTACAACATTTACATTTGGATGCAGGGAATTGTACTACTGGGTTAGTATACATTGATATTTGTCAGATTTGTAACTATTTTTACATTGGTAAAACTACTAGGAGTTTATGTAAATGTATTTACGAACATTTATATGCCATTAAGAATCAGGATGAGAACAATGCCTTTTTCAAACACATTAGGTATTGTGGTCAGAGTAACAAGTTCTTATTTGGCAAATAGTTAAAAAGTATGAAAAGGGAGGTTTTTGGGAGAACAGAATTGAAGAATGTAAACTAAAGTGTCAACTTAGGTTGAATGCCATAGTGATACCGAATATTAATGAACATATCTCTATTGTTTCTGTTTTAAGAAAAAGGGCAACTGTTTTATAATTATGAAATAATACAACATTGCTAGAAAATATCTTGTTAAATATTCACTTTTTATTTTATTTTTTTCATTGCTTTAATGATGAGTTACCTTTAAAACAAAATAATTAGTACATTTCATTAGTGTCACCTGATGATTTTTAACTATTTAATGTGGGTTGTAACAAGCTGAAATGGTTCTGTTGAAGTCATATGTTTTGGGACAAAAGTGCTTGACCGTTTCTGGGTGGTTTTATTATTTTTACTAAAGTTCATGATGGAATTCAATTTCTATATCTTTTGGACTGACACTGAGCTGTGCTTTATTAGGAATAACAACACTATGTTGGCTTGTTCGTTTTACTGGCGGAGGTTGACATGGTTTTACATGCTGTTTTCTTGGTTTTAGTAGTGAATATTTTAGGGAGTTATGCACTTCAAGCCAGTTTAATTGCTTTAAGCTATGCCAGTGGTGGGTCCTCTGAGAGATACTGGTGGCAAATGTATCTATTTTATTGTAGCAGGAGGTGAGTTTCTTTCTTTGAGTATTATTTAAGTTTGCTAAAATAAGAGTGATGTATAAGAGTTGGCAGTAAGAAGGTGGAGGCTTGAGTTTTCCTTGCAGTATGTGTAATTAATTCATTGATCCTATAAAGGGGGCTAGTTTCTGATATGTAGATTTAATGGTTTGCAGTATATGCTGATCAGCTGGGTTAGCTGTAGAGATGTAATGTGATAGTTATAAGGGACAAGGAGTAGGATAGCTTGAGAGGGATAGATGGGTGAAATAGACTGGGTGTTACTATTGGGACTTATTCAAGTGTTTGTTTTTTTCTGGAGGGAACTGGTGTTATTGACTTGAGAGATATGTGGGTGGTGCTACTGAAGTATAAATGCAGAGTAGGAGAGGGTGGGTGGTAATTGTGGGTAGGGTAAGGTAGCAATGTGAGCACAATCATTAGTGAGGATGAATGAAGCAGGCTGAAAATTCCAAGCTGGCAAAAAGATTGAGAAAAACAATCAGTAACTGGATGTAAATCAGCCACAGATCTGCTGAGAAAGGTTAGTAAAAGGAACAATGCAGTTTAAAACAGCTCTGTGCTAGCAGATGAAGCTCTTGATTTTGTTTTTCCAGGCACAGTTTTAGTAGGACAGTTAGTCCAATATCAGGTTATCCTAACTAATGGTGGTATACTACACTAAGAATAGAAAAATAAAAACACCCTTTTCTAAATTGGCAGTTGATTGTACCAAGTCAATGGTGACTGTGCACAAACACTGGCTCAGAGCTGAAAGTGGTTTAATAACTGTTTCAGGCAAGGAGAAATAAAAAAGGAAGGAAGACCATAGGTGACTTCCTTACAGACATGCAGTTCCACTGAAGAAAGACATGAGGATATAAATAATGGGAATAGCACGTCTAGAAGAAATGAAGAAAATATAAGTGAAAGAAATAGTTTGAGTAAGAACAGTAAGAGTAAATCTCAGTCTCTGTTAGGAAACAGAGAGTAAAAGCTGAACAACAGAGTGTTAGTGGAGGAGTGTTTACAGACTGTAAGGCTACTGTTTACAAACTAGGACATTGAAGCACTTGTCTTCAGTCTAGTCAATGTGCAAGCTAAAATACATGCAGAGAAGACAGGCTGACTTACATTTAAAGCATAAGGCAAAGGCTGTACAAAGTTTGTCCAAATTAAATGGTGGGTGGATTGTGTGTATTCAGACTGTCTATTGGATGAGCCTACTGTGTTTATGCTTTACGAATGTTTTCAGTGTACACTGCAACTTCCTTGTACCCTGCTGGATAGAGAGAGTCTCCTACAAAATAACCTTCCCAGGAAATTGTATATTTATTATATTATTATATTACATTATGAAACATAACCATTTTATGATGCAAATCTATTAGTTGGTTATGTATTACAGATGAGGTAACCTTTCTTCCATCAACACGTATAGATAAAGTAATACATGAATAAGTACCTATCTTAGACACTCAACCTTAAAATCAAAATATTTCACTATTCCCCATTCAGTTGATTCAGGTTATCAATTTTTAAAATACTTTTTAAATGCTAACAACACAAACAATTTTCAAAAGACATCCCCTCAGTCTAATGCAGTCACTTACATTGTATTAAAAATAACTCAACTCCTTCATCTTTACAATGCAGTTAAACAACCATTAAATTGACTTTACACTCTGAATAATTTGCTTTTGATTAACCTTCTACTCTTCCTTTTGTTATTCTACACTTTATTTCTCCTGACATAATTTCCCTTCATGGACAATAACAACTATTATATATTAGTTTAGTTATATTATAGGTTCATAAGTTCATAGGCATATACTAGGCTAATGACTTTATAGGCCTAGCCATGCAATCCAACCCGTGTGTCTCTATGTATCATGGGCATTTGTTAGGAGGGGGTATGTTAGGAAGTTTCTAGAAGTTATGTGTGGGGTATGTTAGTTTAGGCATTACTGCCTGCCTCTATCTATCAGAGACATGGGGATCAGACCCAGGGTGAATTTCTGATTTTCCATCCATTTGTCAAGGTTGCACTTAAATAGGGTTAAGGATGGACTCTGCTTCACATGGATGGGGAACCTGTTCCAGAGCATGGGCATCATATGAGACACATAACTGTTTTGCCAACATGTTTTACTTATGCCACAAGTAAAATTTAAATTCTTGGATCTAGTGGCTCTGACGCTGCTCATTTTGTGAAGTGCAAAAGTCCATCAGAGCCTGAAATAATTATACCAATGTTTCCTGGACTTCATCCAATCACAGGACTGCCCAAATTAGCTTTCTTTGAACCTTATCGTATGCTTTCTCCAAGTCTAGGAATCACCAGTTAGACTTTTTCCTCACCTCTATCTTCTTCTGAGTTACCTGTCTCATTGCAAACATCAGGTCAGCTGTACTGCATCTTGATCCGAATCTGAACTGTTTGATTCCCATTTTACTTTCTATTATTCTGTATATTTATCAACCCCCCTCTCCAGAACTTCCACGCAGTGTAACAGGAGTTTGCTGTCTCTGCACTGCCCACAATTATGAATGCCATCTTTGCTCTTGTGCACTGACACCAGTATGCTTATTCTGCAATCATCTGGGATAAGCCTTTCTCTCCATACTGACATACTTTCTAATAAAGATGCTAAGAGAGCAGTTGCAATAACCAAGAACAAGGTCACAGAGGCACTCTAACAGCTTCTGGAAAGTGACACTATAGATGGCACAAAGAAATGCTAAGACAGAAAGGTAAAGAAGATAGTCATCAGACACCATTAATAAAGGATGCCAGCAACAATCTGATGACTTATACACAGGACATCAAAGGCAAATGGAAGGAGTACTTCCAGCAGTTTCTGATTGAAGAAAACTGCACAGAAAATGTACTGTCCCAAACACAGCCTACAATGAAAGAAGAGGAGGAGCCCACCATAGAACAGCAGCACAAAGGAAATTAAGTCAAAGAAAGCAGCAGGCTCAGATGAGGCCACAGCGGATATGATAAAAATGTTAGGGGAGATAGGGGAGAAATGTTCCTGAGGGTCCTCATAGCAGTGTGTAGAGAAGGGCATATCCCAGATGACATGAGAATAAACATACTAGTGCTAGTTTTCAACAACAAAGGGGACATTTACAACTGTGGACAGTACAGGGGTATCAAATTCTTGTCAAATTGCATGAAAGTTCTAGAGAAGGTGAATGATAAATGAATATGTAGAGAATTTGAAAGTAAGATAGGAGAGGAGCAGTTTGGATTCAGATCAGGAAGCAGACCAACTGACCCAATGTTTGCAGTGAGACAGAGAGCTGAGAAGAAGCTAGAGATGAGGCAAGAGTCCAACTGGGCATCCCTATACTTGGAGAAAAGGTCCCAAGAAAGCTGACTTGTGCAATCCTGCTGAGGTTCAAAGTCCCAGAAAGATTGGTAGAATTAGTGCAAGCTATGCACAAGCATACAATGGCTCAAGTACGAGCAATGTTCGATCTCATAGGGGGGTCCCAGTGGCAGTGGGTTTGCATCAGGGTTCAGCTGTGAGCCCACTGCTGTTCATACTGGTGTTGGACTACATTAGCAAACAGGTCAGAGGGGACAGATCAACAAAGTTGCTGTGTGCAGACAATGTAGCATTACAAACAGACTTTGAGCAAGAACTTCAGAAAAGGATAGCGGAATGGAATGCAAAACTAAAGGCACATCTGATGAAACTGAGTACAGATAAGACAGCTGTAATAGCAACAAAAGGGGAAAAGCAGAAGAAGCTGAGAATTGAGATAGAAGGAAAATAGTGGAACAAGTTAACACCTTCAAGTATCTGAGAGGGATGGCTAAGGAGAAGGGAAATCTGAATAAGGAGGTCAAAACTAGATTCAGAGGGGCTGCAACCAACTGGCATAGAGTGACAGCTATAGTATATGACAGAAGAATGCCAAAGAAGTGGACAAGTAAGGTGTACATAGCAGTACTGTGATCAGTATGACTGTATGGTACAGAAACCTTACATGAGGTGCCTGAGACAGGTAGTAGGATGCCCACTACAGGACAGATGAAAAAATGAGGACATAAGAGTAGATGCCAAAGTAGCTCTAACTGCAGAGGAGGACAAGAGAACAGTCAGTGGTTTGGGCTCATGAGCAGAAAAGCAGAAGACAATCTGGTGAAGAAGATTTAGGATGGACAGGAAGGAGGCAAGAGGAAATTAAGCATCCAGCAAAGAAGTGGATGGATTGTGTGAGAGAAGACCTGTGACAGGCAGGCATGAGTGTGAAAGAAGGTGGGAGAGTGACACTGATAAAGAGACATGGCAACAGGTGATATGACACCCTGACCCCATGTAGAAAATGTGAAAAAGAGAGTTGAGGATGATGATGATGATGGAATCATTTAAAAAAAGGAGTGATATGAGTGTATTGTAATGAGAACAAATATGAGCAGTGACCACATACACTGTTTAGATAAACCTCATTATCAGAACACTGCAGTCATGCACCATATGTGAGGGTATTGTAATGAGAATGAATACATACAGTGACCATGTATACTGTTTAGGTACACCGTATTATCAGAACACTATGATTATGTACCATATGTGAATGTATTATAATGAGAATGAATATATGCAATGACCATGCATACTCTAAGTACACTTTATTATCAGAACACTGCAGTTATGCATTATAAATGAGTGTATTTCAATGAGAATGAATGCAGAGTTCATATACTGATGACTCAGTCCTCATAAATTTCAATACTGGTATAGTTTTGGGGCCTTGTTTGAGCATCACAACTCAGGCATAGATTCTGGTGCTGAATCTTCAGACATACTGGTAAGCATGGTCGTCTCTTGTGAAGTATCTGACTTGTTTTTGGTATTTGGTAACCTAGCACAATAACTAGCTATCATTTGTCCAACTAGACTTTATTCTTCTTTTTCCCATTGTCCTTAGCCACCTGGATCCTAATTTGGACACTATCTTCTCTACCTGACACCATTATTTCTGCCCTCCTCACAAAATAAAACTGAACTCCTGTTCAGTTACTACATCAGGAATTCAGTTAGGACCTGCTTCTTGCTTGCTTTTAAGGCACACTGAAGTGGGTTCATTAAAAAAAATCTTTCCAATACATTTACCATGTTATCATTTCTGTGAATACTGCTTCTCTGTTAGACCAGCATTCAAGATAGGCTGGATCATGTCAAGCCTGATTTGTACATGCCTATTTAAAAACAACTCCACAGATGTCTGATCTACATTGCAATTTGGTACGCCGTAGAAACAAAAAATATTTTTTTATTTTTTCCACAGCTGCCATTGTATTTGAGGACTTTTTCATTTCAGCATTAAAGGAGAGAATATGCCTTTCTACTAAGCTCAGTACTGTAGCGACCCTGGTGCATTAGAGGAATGAATGATTTAATTCTTTTTTAACTAAATGACAAAATTCTTCTGACATAAACTATGTGCCATCAGGAGCGGCCTTTGATCAACTGGTGCCCTAAGCAAAAGGGCTCCACAGTGCCCCTCACAACACCACCCAACACCCCCATCCTGGTCTACCTACACTAAGTAAATATTGGAAAAGTGCCCCTGCTAGAGCGGCACCATAGGCGGACACCTAGTTGGCCTATGCCTAAGGCTGGCTATGTGTGCCATTACGTGTAACAACATATTCTGGAAACGCATGAACAAGCAAACAGTCTTCTCAATCTGCTCATTGTGACATGTGATACAATGCCTGACAAAATATTACTAACCACGTTAGGTACATACCCACTATAATCATGACAACACCATTCATGAAAAGATATACAAAATTCATATGATGCCTTTTCTATTATCCTCCTGAAAATTCCCATGCATACAATGGAGACTGCCTAGCCATTTTTTACTCATATGACATAGTACATATTTTTTTACATTTGACCTGAATGTCTTTGTGTAGATTTGGGCACCATATAATAATTAGTTTGGATCTTCTACTCCACATGTACTGGTATAATTTCCTTACTCCACAAAATCAAAGCTAGAGTTTCATTTTCAATTTGTGAATATTTCTTTTCAATTGTGGAGAGGGAACTGGAAGGATAAGCTACATAATTTTCTTGAATCACAACACCAATACCGTGTTTAGATGTGATTACAGGTGAATTAATTGAAAATACTGGTAGCTTTACTTTTTTCTGCACTGGGTGAGTTGGTGGGCTATTCCCCCCAAAAGCCCCTACATGAGGGGTTTCACCCTCAGTATCCCTTTACTTTACATAACAAATTTTATTACTCTAAAACTGTTTTAAACACCTTTGTTAATTATCACATAAAACACAGGCAAACATACATTTATATAAAAGAAAACAAACCATGTTAACATGTTCACAGTTCCAAACATTGGTACTTTTCCATTATCGGGGCAACAGGTCTAATGAGCACATGGAACCAAATCTGTATATCAGGCATATAAACCACCTTATTGACATATACTAAATCCAAATATAAAAAGAAAATAATCACATCAGAATTGCACAAAGATGTACATCAAAACAAATCTTCACTTAAGAATCTTCCTGGTGAAATTGGTAGAAACTTCTATGACGGATATGCCTTAGCGTGTCAGCTTGTTTCATCTGGAGAAAACAAACCACACAACTAACTATAGTAAAGGAAGAAATGTGCTCGCCATCTGAAAAATGGCACATGAAATAATATACGAGTGTGTCTAAATATATAATCGATGTATCAGACTACTCAACTACTACTGGCAGGGTTGACATTTTATTTGAAGCTACGGAGTGCTACTTCTGTACAACTGCAGCAGTAATGTCAAAGTATCACATTTAAAAGTTAAGAATGATTTTTCAGTTATAAAGCACATCATATGAGCAATGGATTCAGTTCCATTGTAGGTTTTCAAACATCTGTTTATTTGTGTGCTAACGTTGGATAAATGGGGTGCTTGCAAACAGATTATTTTCATGCATGACCATCTTAAAAGACAAAATATAAATCAACGGTACTTGGCAGTCGAACTATATGGCAACATTAAGCAATTAAAATAGTAACTATATGTAGTTGAATCAATTTATTTAGATGTACCTAGAAAGCTCATTGCCTGCAAGTGCCCTTAGTTGAATTATCCTGCTACTGAAATGACCCAGTTCAGCCAGGAACTGGCGTTCTATTCCAAGTGCTCATTAGACGTGTTGCTGATAACGGAAAAGTACCCAAATATTATATATCACTCACATGCTTTTACACAATCATCAAACCAGCATTACATAAATTGATTAATTACTGCCTTCCTTTAAACCCCACTCCTCCTCCAAAACATTATTCTGCATACTTGTTCCCACAATTTTCACTTTTTCTATGTAGTTTGCTCCCACTCCTTTCTAAAGATCCCATTTCCAGTTAGTTTATCTATGTTACAATATTCACTGCTTCAGGTACAGTTGGTTTAGACTTTGATTTCCAGTTTCTAGAAATTGCTTTTTTGGCAGGTACCAGATTTAAACTTAACAAGGCCTTATTATGTCTAGGCAATTCAGATCCTGTATCGCAGCTCAAAAAAATATTTCCTTTGTTACACACATTTCCTCACCCAATATCTCTGACAGGATATTCTGTTGGGACTTTTTAATGTCTGCCAACTCATTACCCTCCCAGAAAGTATGTTCCCAGTTACCTCTTTTTCCTCCATCATACCTCCAACATTTGCCATCTACCTGAGGAAAAATTCATCTGCTTGGGGTATAAAATTACCTATGCAAACATTTCCAAGCAAAAATCCTAAATCCTGTAGTCCTTGTTGCATATTTGGGAGCCATACATGTGTGTTCCCATTGATTCCTTGTGAATTGCTTATACAATCTCTCTTCCCAGTCTTTTCTAACCTTCTTTGACTGATTCCAATACTTATCGTGCAATATTTTATGTGCCCTGCTAATTATCAATTTTTAACAGCAGCTTCTGTTTCTGATTGAACTGAAACCTCTATGAGAGTATGTCTTTCACTTAGGATTTCCCTATCTTTTTCTTCTTGCCTATACTCTGATATCTTCTTGGCCTCTTCCCATTCTGTTACCATTCACTCTGTAATTTTCTCCCAGTACCTTGGTTCCTTTGCCAGTTTTCTCCAATAAATTCCCACTTGCCTATCCTCTGTACCCCAAATTGCAGCCATCCCTATCAGCAGAATCTCTTTTCTTCATTCTTACTTTGGCTTAGTTCTTAAGATACTTTCTTTTACATTACAGATATAATATTCTGTATGGCTGTTGTTGTTCTCCTTAAGGATCTGCATCCAAAATCTCATTCTCTCCTTATTTCTTGAAAGTGTCCCCTGCTTCATCATCATCATCATCTCTTTTCACTTTGAATTTATGGCGTTCTGATTTTGTTATGTATATGTACCTTAACTGTGTGTGTGTGTGTGTGTGTGTGTGTGTGTGTGTGTGTGTGTGTGTGTGTAGACTTTTGGCTTTTCTCTGTTGCCACAGTGGAACTCTGGTCCGCTCATGATTGGCAATGGATTTTTATGGTGCCGAGGTGCCAGCCCGACGCCCAACCTTCAACGAAGGCATGCCCATTCATGCTCGCACCTACCTGCATGTCCTTAATGTCACTTTACCACGGGGAGGACATGCAGACTCCACACAGAAGGCGTTCCAGCCAAGAATCGAATGGGAGTACCTCTTGCTGTGAGGCGACAATGCTAACCGCTGTGTATCTTTAAAATATCTCTTCAAGTCAGGTAATCCTAAATCACTTTGTTCTATTGGAAGGATCAGCTTATCCCACTTGACCCTAGACCTCTTTCCTCCAAGATAAAATCTAACTGTATTAATTATTGTCCACAACTTCTTTCCTGGTTGATAAAAACATGCCTGAACTGTATATAAAACTAAAGGGACTAAAGGCATTTTGACTGCTTGTATCTTGCTATCCATATCTGTAAACAAGAGCTTGCAGTTTCTCGGGTTTTGTATTATCTTTTGCATAGTCTCTTCCCACATATCCTTAGCTGGCATAACACAATCCTTTTTAACACACACATTCCTAAACATTTAATTTTATCATGTCCCTGTAAATATGGGTATTGCTGAGCAAATTTATGTGTGGGCAACAGCTACAGCTTTGTTTTGCCTGCATTAACTTTATACCCTGAAATAAACTGAAACTGTCTCATAATGTTCACAACACTGACATGTCCTTTTCTGGTTTATTGGGTACAAAATAATATTGTCTGCAAATAAAGCCAACTTTTCTTCAATACCATACCAATTCTATCCTTGAAAATTTCTGATCCTCTTATTTTCTTTTCTTTGCCAATGGTTCTATGCAAATAACAAAGGGGAAGGAGGACTCCCCTGCCTGGTTCCTGTATTCAGATACAATTTATCAGAGAGGAACCCTCCCACTTTAATTTTTGCCTCTGATTCCTCATGTATCCTCCCAATTAACCATATTACTGTATCAGAAAACACAAGTCTCAAATCCTCAGTAAAATAAATTGGGCTTGGTAGGCGTATCTGCTTTAAGTGGTAGCAGGTCAAAACATTAAAAATAGAAGGTTATTGTGTTATATTCCAAACTTAACACAGCACCTACCAAATCTTAACCAACTTGAATAAAGGATTCTAACCAAGAAAACCTGAGGATTGTTTTCATTGAATTGTTTAATTAAAAAAAAGATAACCCCCTCTTGATTCCTGACTACTCCTTACATACTAGCAGTCAGTAGAACTGACAGAGAAAGGTGAGACAACTTACACCAAGGACTAATTTTAAGGTTTGGTAGGTGCTGTGATAAGTCTGGAATTTAACACAATAACCTTCTATTTTTAGTATTATTGTATCAGGGAATGCAGCTGCTTCCATTGCCCTACTCATAAAATCCCAGCTTACTCTGTTGAATGCTTTCTCTGCATCAAGATCCATCAACAACAGTGGTATTTCTTACATTCTGCTTCCCTCTGGATCATCATTGTTTTATTGATGTTGCCAAATGTTTGCCTCCCCTCCACAAAACCTCACTGATCTATATCTATGAGGTTGGCAACACCTTTGTCATTCTTTTAGTTAGTAAAGACATAAACTGTTTATAATCATGGTTTAAAATTAAATCAGGCATGGATGAAGCTGGGTCTGAAGGATCTTTACTGTCTTTAGGTATTACAATCACCATGGCTTTCTTCCAGGATGTTAGTGTTTCCCCCTTTTAAAATACCATTAAACAACCTTTCCAGATCTTTATAAATTTTTTCCCTCCTAGCTTCCAATATTCCCAAGGAATGCTATCTATTCCTGAAGACTTTCCTGCAAATTGATTATATATCACCATTTTTATCTCATCTCCTCTCCTCCTATCTTAACTGTTAATTGTTGAGCCTCATCTTTCTCTACCCTTGGCATACTTAAGCCTTGGGGAATTTTAAGTAAATTCTCTCTCAGTCCTTATTACTGAATTCACATCTTCCATACCAAAAATGTTCATAAATGTCTTCAGAAGTCTGCCTTCCTTTGTTATACATTCCCTTCTAGATCCCCCCAGATACATCATCACTGTTACAAATCAGGTTCCAGTCCCCACTTATAAGTAATATTCCCTGCTGAAAGATGATTATTTCTTCCAAAAATTTCTTAAGCTTCACAATAGCAGTTTTAGGTTGAATATAACATGCAAGCATATCCTGCTCCCTTGCCAGTAGCCCCTTAATACCACAAGTCTACCATTACTATATTTTCCCCCTCTTCTATCACTATTGGAACTCCTCTAGAAATTAGTACAAGTACTTCCCTTTCCTTTGCCCCTGATAATCTACTGGATATCCACCCTAAAATCCTTTCTTTATTAAATTCACATGCTCACTTCTTTCCAAATGTGCTTCCTACAGCATTGCTATTTTCACTCTGCTTTTCTTACTATAACTCAATACTCTTACCTTTTTGTCTATACCTATGAGGCCATTCATGTTCTAAAATAGTATGTTTATTGTAGCCATTTTGATAAGACGTTATTATTCCCATCTGTTATATATGACATCTTTTTAAAATGTCTACTTCCAGGTTGTGTTACATGCACCCATTAATGACTGACAGGTTGATCTGTTATACAATTTTTTCTTGTCATCTCTATTTAAACCTATGTCACATTTGACAAAGCTTTTTATTTTAATGAAAATCCTCAAGCAAAAAAAAAAAAAAACACCCAGAATATAACCTATTAGCTTAAAATAAGTAAACAAAACTATGCACATCCTGAAATAATGAAGTTTAACCTTCCTGACTGGCGCAATTGTCCCACACTGACAGATGCATACACAAGCACAACTCAACCTAACATTAAGGTTATCATTGCTAAGATGCATGTTATATAGCCTGTACCTCGCCTTACACTAATTCCTGTTGTTCTTGTCTTATCTTCATTCTCCTCCCATTCATGAAAAAAAAGCTTATATACATTCAGAAAATATTAACCTTTAGGCTTAAAAAGTATTCTGGCTTTTAATGTTTCTGCTGTAGTCATCTTGTTTCCATAGAAACACAAGTATCAAATGTACAGCTCCACAAACCCCTCAACTTACTCTGAACATTTGTTTGTCAAAGGAAAACTTTTAATTACATTTAGTGTGCTCTTATTTATTTGCTTACATAAAAAAGCTTGTTATTAGATTAGGTCAAAGGCCTTAATCCAGATATCCACCTATGCAAAAGTAAAAGAGAACATATATTATAGTTTGTTCCCTTTTACCACCTCAACAACTCCAGATTACAGCATAATAAGTTAAATATGCTTTGGTCCAGCCTTTCTTCTCTTTTTGTGTTGTAATAACTATATTTCTTAAAAGTATAAAAGAAGAAAACATTCACCTGTTTACTGTAATACCTTTCTTGTAAAGCCATAGTTCACTAATGTGATTGATGGGTTGTAGTCTCATATTTATTAATTAATTTCATTAATGCTGTCTTCTTCATGTTCATCTCCATCTCCCAACCTCAGACTCCAGTTCAAGTCCAATATACTCCTGATTCTTCTAGTCAGTTCCTGCACTTTTTTCTGTCTCTTAAAAAATGTTGTTAGGAATATTGGAAAAGGTTTGACTGGCCAAGTCTCTAAGCTTTGTTATCAGAAGAATGAGAAGCAAAGTCCCCTTCTGTTTGATAGCTCACTTTTTGTTTGACAAACTTTTGTATTTCCTCCTTAGTCTGAAGACAGCTGGGTACAGCAGCTTGAATCTCACACATGTCTCTCAACATTAACCAATTGCTGGGATACATTTGCTTCTCTTCTGCCTGGTGCACCACTGGCGTAAAATAATTAATCATTTTCCACAAACACGTTACTGTCTCCAATTTTTAATACTTTTCCCTTTTGCAACAATTTTGTCAGGATCAGTTCTTTCTGCTGGTAAGATTGCATCTTTACTAATACAGGTCTTGGCTGCTTTCTCATAGCCAGATTTGGAGTGCACACATTATGTGACCTTTCAATTAACAAATCCTGCTGTTGAATCCCAGTCCAGTTGCTTTTTTGTTCTTTTATAAAATTAATATAGTATGTTCCTTCCAGTTTCTCTGGGAGAGCAGAAAATCTCAGGTTTTCCCTGTGTGCTCTATCCTTTACCTCTACCAGATTGGATTGGATGGGGGGGGGACAAGGATCACCAGGCAATAGTGGTAAAAACTGGAAAAAAATAGATGACTGATGTAATTTGTGTACTCAAAGCAAGTTTACATTCTCTTGCAAAGGTTACAGTCAGCTGAGATAATAGCTGTCTCTGACATTCTTTACTGAAAATGCAAGTAATGAATCAATCTATTAATGTTTCATCCAGATTTTCACCCAGTTCTCAGTTCCTTTCACTGTACATTGTTTTGACTGAACAGCATATTGCATCACAGTTTCTTTAGCCTTCTTGTTGCATGGCCTGGGTATCAAAATGTCCTTCTGACTCTTTAGTGACTTGCTTAGAGATTTTGGCTTTAGGTTATAGCAACGCTCATCACACTTAATGATATCACAATGTAGTTATTTTTAAAAATGTAATTTGTAACAAAAAAACTGTTTCATATTCTCAGTATACACTGACCATGATTTCATCAGTTTTCACCAAAAACGTCACTCTGTTCTTTTCCTCTTTCTGTACTATACTGTGAAAAAAAAATCCAAAAAGCCAAGTATACATTTTAGTTGCACTTCACTATCTGATTGTTGTGGTCATGTGCATTCCCATTTCATACTGCAGCCTGGCTTACTTTATGGAATTAGAAAGCCATTTAAATGAAACCAGCTCATTTTTGCCCATTTGGTTGCTCCAATAAATGTATGATTCTGCTACTATCTGGTGGAGTCCTTGTTATAGTAATTACATTAATGGATGCCGGAACTGTTACACAGTAGAAAAGAAAAGCTTGACATACAATAATGGAAAAACAGTAAAAATTTTCAGGGACACTATGGTACATAGGAAGGACACACCTCTCAACATCTTAGAACAAGAAATCTGGACAAAGTGAAAAATAATATGGAGACAAAGTCCCAATATAGAAACATATTTTAAATATTGCTTTTACAAACTTAGGAAGTTGATAGTATAACAGGTTTTACATCAGCATACATTTTCTGAGGGTATGAAGTCTAAAACTCAAATGTCTTCCATTATTTAATGACGTCAGTCCCTAGTGACTTGCCAGAATGTAACAAATTTTATGAGGAAAAGACCAAAATTAAAAGGCAAACATCTGGACATTCTGTAAAAAGTTTGGACAGCTGAGAAATATGAGGAAGGGAAATAACTAGGAGAAGGGGGGGGAATATCTCTCTCTGAGAGCAGTCATTAAAACTCTATAAGATGAAATGCAGACAGTCATAGAGATATTATGTTTATAGAGACAATGATAAGATAGAAGTGCTTTGAAGAAGGGCAAGAAAGACATTACCGGACCTGCATCAGAATTAATATGATGGCATACCAAATACACTTATTACAGAAATCACTAAGGAAAAGAATGTGGGAGAATAATTTATCAACTTGAAAAAAGAGAATTATTTGATTTCAAGAGGTCAGGATCTTGCAGAAGAGGACATTGCCAGGACAAAAGGATAAATTTATGGAAAAAATGGCAAAACAGAATCAGCATTTTATTTTACATTAAAAGTGATAGATTCATTAAGGTATATGATTTTTTTTCTTTTTTGTCTGCCTTTTCTACTAGTGACTTCCCGGGCTCTGGAAAACTATCAGAGTACTGCCTTTTCCCAAAGAAGGATTTGTTTCCTCTTTCACTTCCTGAGGTGCCATCACTATTCTCCCTACTCTAGTTAAATGTCTTGAAATAGCTGCATCTAACCAACATAAAAACCACACGACACCCATGGTCAGCTGTGGGTTGACAGCATGGTTTTAGTTGGGACCACACCACTACTACTGACATCTTATCTACTACTACTACCATTTTTAAAACAATGCACTCAGGGAACCTCAAAAATACCATCTATAAATGTATCCAAGCTCTTAAAGTCTCTTTCATGCTTTATCTTCTTTTTGCTGACTTAGGTTATTATGATTTTAATCTCCAGGTTAAGCACTTTCATCTACTGCAAGTGGACTTCATCAGAACACTAATGCAAAGTACTGTCAGACTTTTGTAGTCTTTTTGGCATCAAAACTAATACAAAATTTTAAAGTGCTAGTACCTAGTACTAAATGAATACTTTATTCTTTAAAACATATAAACCATAATGTGCTCAAATATACATACTTAAAAATATCATCTAACTATTTAAACTTATTAAAAACATAATAAAATTGTTAAAACATTGTAGAATTATAAAATTCGTGTTAATTATTGTAAATTAATATTATAACAATATAAGGATGAATATTCAATATTAGGTTGAGAAGCTATTATTAAATCTTTAAAAAATGTATAACCTGAGGCGTTGTGATTTATGAAAATTTGGTATCCTAAAATTACATCACAACTTTAATACAAATATTGTAAATTAATAAATAAAGTGTGTGTAAAAAATTCCTAATAAAATACATATATAAAAACAATGTAAAGGTCTCCATCCCATAACTATGTTAATAGACATTTCTATAAAAGGTATTAAGATTGATAATGCATATTTAACTAAATGTATTACATTAGGTATAGTATCCATGGGTTTGCATTTTTTTAAAGTACCTATGAGGATTCAACTTGATGAACAAACAACACATGATTTTAATACTTTGTTTCACAGTTTTGGATTTGGTTTTATGAAAATGCTTATTTAAAAAAAAACGATGAAAAGTTATGTAGAATGTTGACAGCAGTTGAGAAGCTTAATAATAATATTGTTAATGATTTAGTGTTTCATCAGAACACTAATGCAAAGTACTGTCAGACTTTTATAGTCTTTTTGGCGTCAAAACTAATACAAAATGTTAAAGTGCTAGTACCTAATACTAAATTAATACTCTATTCTTTAAAACATATAAACCATAATGTGCTCAAATATACATACTTAAAAATATCATCTAACTATTTAAACTTATTAAAAACATAATAAAATTGTTAAAAACATTGTAGAATTATAAAATTCATGTTAATTATTGTAAATTAATATTATAACAATATAAGGATGAATATTCAATATTAGGTTGAAAAGCTATTATTAAATCTTTAAAAAAATGTATAACCTGAGGCGCTGTGATTTATGAAAATTTGGTATCCTAAAATTACATCACAACTTTAATACAAATATTGTAAATTAATAAATAAAGTGTGTGTAAAAAATTCCTAATAAAATACATATATAAAAACAATGTAAAGGTCTCCATCCCATAACTATGTTAATAGACATTACTATAAAAGGTATTAAGATTGATAATGCATATTTAACTAAATGTATTACATTAGGTATAGTACCTATGGGTTTGCGTTTTTTTAAAGTACCTATGAGGATTCAACTTGATGAACAAACAACACAGGATTTTAATACTTTGTTTCACAGTTTTGGATTTGGTTTTATGAAAATGCTTATTAAAAAAACGATGAAAAGTTATGTAGAATGTTGGCAGCGGTTGAGAAGCTTAATAATAATATTGTTAATGATTTAGTGTTTCCACAATGGCAAAAGTTATATGAAAAACAATATAAGGTAGCGGATACTAAGGCAAGAGGAATTTTTAATAAAAAAAAGTAGGAAAATGAAGAGAGATATGGAACAGTACAAAAATAATCAGGCATATACATGGAAAAGGGATGACCATGGTTATTATGAGGATACAGACAGGACCAGTCTAGTAAGGAGGATTTATAGAGAGAAAGGGGTGAATTTTCAGGGGTGGCAGACATTATCTAGCCCCAAAGCAATGGAACAAGGACTGGAAAAGGAAGGGACAGTATCAGGAATGGAATATGACTTATCAGAGGAACTACTACTAGTAAGTGAAGCTAACACTCAAGACTCACCAGTGGGCGAAGTTAACATTCTAAATTTAAGTGTAAGTGATACAAGTGTGAATAGTGAGAGTATAGTGAAAAGTTACAAGGATTTTAAGATTTACAATTGCACTAGTTTTGATATTAAACAAGAACATTTTATGTTACTATCAAAAGGAATGAAATACATCCCTAGTGTAAAATTTAATTTGGTTGACACAATAATAGAAACCAAATTATACTGCAGGAGATTAAACTTGGCTTTACATTTCAAAAATAGTACCTTCCCATCAGAAAAAGGTGTTATAAAAAAGAAGAGTTTATTTATTCCACCCACCCACCCTAATGTGGCTAATTTTGAAAAAATAGTGACTCAAAATATTTATAACATGAATAGAAAAATAAAAAATTGGATGGTTAAAGATAATTTAACTAAACTTGAAAGACAAGGTTTAGTGGATCTGACTAATAATAATGACATCCGAGTTATGAAACCAGACAAGGGAGGGGGAGTAGTTATATACAATTCTTTAGACTACATTAATGAAATGTATAAAATTTTATATGAGACTGGCAATTACGAAATGGTATCCATCAATGAAATAAATATCAGATACAAACATATTGATTTGAGTCTGGAAGAATATTTATTGGATAATCGTATAACTATTGATACATACAATTATTTGAAAGTTGATTATCCCACATTAGCTACAATAGTAGGCATTCCAAAAATACATAAGAATATTAGGCATCCCCCTTTCCATCTGATAGTGTCTGGCAGTAAATCAAAAACCTACCCTATAGGAGTGGTTATTGACAAATGGGTTAAACCCATATATGCAAATATTCCTCACATGATTAAAGATTCATGGATATTCTTGGCTAATTTAACTCCAAACATATGAAAAAAAGATTGAATATTTATCACTATTGATGTTATTGATCTGTTTTCCTGTATACCTAAACAGCAGGGATTGGAAGACTTTTGCAATAGTGTGAGGAAGTATTCTAACATGGAATGGGACAGGATATGTCTTATTATGGATATGATGACCATGGTGTTAGATCATAATTACATATATTTTGAAGGAGAAAATTTTAGACAAACCAAGGGGGTAGCAATGGGGGCTTCTTGTTCCCCCATATTTGCGAATCTTGTTATGTTGGAATGGGAGATGACAAAATTATTTAGTAGTAGTTATTATAAATATGTTGCCTACTATTCAAGATTTTTGGACAACATATTTATTTTGTGGGACGGACCTATGGAAACAATTGAGTCTTTTATTGAATTTTTGAACAGTACTAGTGACTTTTTGAAGTTCACACATCAATATAGTCCTGATGGTATTGCGTACTTGGATGTTTATATTAGCCATGCCAGCGAAGGGTTTCAGTCAAGAATTTATCAGAAAGACACCTTTTCCAGCAGTTATTTGGAGTACACCAGTAATCATCCCAGACATATGTTAAAAAACATATATAAAGGACAATGTATTAGGGCTGCCCGCATGACTTCTGATTGTGAGAGTATGAAAGAAGAGATCTATTACATTAAATCAATGTTTGTTAGTAGTGGCTGCCCACTATCATTATTAAATGACGTTACCAAATATGTAGTTAATGAATGGGGAAATAAATATCCTCCTTTGTTGGGTAGAGGATCTGATATTAACCTTGGTAGAGGAGAAATACCACAAAATCAGGTATATAACCGAGTATGTGCCCTTCAATTTTCACCATATGTGAATTACATCAAAGACATTGTGAGAAAAAATTGGAATATTCTAGTAGTGGACGAAGAAGTTAGATGTATTCCAGGAGACGGACCTGTGTTTGTTAACAAAATGGGAATTAATTTAATGACACACTTAGAAAAAGTTCCCATTGTTACAAATGGCAATAAGGCATGCAGATTTACTAGGAAATGTGGATTTTGTAAACAATGTTCTGTCATATTAGAAATAGAAGGGATGAGGCTGGAAGACATCAATCAGACTTATGTACGTTTTAGGCACGGCAATTGTAACAGCAAATTTGTTATTTATTTAGCTAAGTGTATGTCATACCCTGCTTATTACATAAGTAAGACTGAACGACAGTTCAGGAAATGGATTTATGATCATCTCTATAGTATTAGAGTCAAAGACAATAATAACGCATTGTACAAGCATATAACTCTAAGAAGGGATCAACACACATTTAAGTTTGCTATAATTGACCAGGTTGTTATAGGCTTACGGGGGGGGGGGTGATACAAAAGCTCTCCTTGGAAAACAGGAAAGTGTATGGCAAATATTAACAGACGCCACTAGAGAACCAGGACTCAATGAACACATTTCAATTAAGCCTTTATTACAACTAGGTTAATGTCTATTAACATAGTTATGGGACGGAAACCTTTACACTGTTTTTATATATGTATTTTATTAAGAATTTTTTACACACACTTTATTTATTAATTTACAATATTTGTATTAAAGTTGTGATGTAATTTTAGGATACCAATTTTTTGTAAAACACAACACCTCAGGTTATACATTATTTAAAGATTTAATAATAGCTTCTCAACCTAATATTGAATATTCATCGTTATATTGTTATAATATTAATTTACAATAATTAACACAAATTTTATAATTCTACAATGTTTTTAACAATTTTATTATGTTTTAATAAGTTTAAATAGTTAGATGATATTTTTAAGTATGTATATTTGAGCACATTATGGTTTATATGTATTAAAGAATAGAGTATTCATTTAGTATTAGGTACTGGCACTTTGGGCGGCCACGGTGGTGCAGTGGTTAGCATTGCCGCCTCACAGCAAGAGGTTCTCCGGTTTGATCCTCGGCTGGGGTGCCTTCTGTGCGGAGTCTGCATGTCCTCCCTGTGGTCGCGTGGGTTTCCTCCGGTGCTCGGTTTCCTCCCACATCCCAAAGACATGCTGCAGGTGGATGCAGGTGGACACTCTGAATTGGCCCTAGGTGTGCGTGAGTATGCCTTCTGTGGAAGGTTAGGCCGGCTGGCTGGCAACTCGACACCGTAAAACTCCACTGCCATTCAATGTGCGGACAGGTGATCCGCTGTGGCGACCCCTAACCGAGATAAAGCCGAAAGAAGAAGAAGAAGAATTAGGTACTGGCACTTTAAAATTTTGTATTAGTTTTGGTGCCAAAAAGACTATAAAAGTCTGACAGTACTTTGCATTAGTGTTCTGATTAAGTCCAATTGCAGTGGATGAAAGCGCTTAACCTGGAGATTTTTTATGTTGATAAACCTTACTTTCCCTGTTCGAGCCTGGCTTCACTTTTAAACACCGTTTTATTTTATTTGTGAGTGTTCCAGCTGATTTTTGGTTAGTTTTTACGGTGTTGCTGCTGGTTCTGTGATATGCAACAGTAATTATGATTTTGATAAAATTGCTCTACTGTGGCTAAAATGAACAGGCAGATATCTGTATAACCTTTCCTTTAGAGTACAGGAAAAGCAATTACCTGCTAATCACTCTTCACTGGGGTGATCCATCATCAAGGCACCATAATCTAGTGATCCATCATCAAGGCACCATAATCTAGTCACACTCTGTCAACACTCTCATACAGGATGCAACTAGCCAACAGGTATGCCTGTAGGCTGATGACTTATCTTTTCAATAAACTAGCCACTCCTGAAATTTTACAAGTGGCAGTCTTACCTGGGGCCTTACCAACATAGCCAAATAGTTATCTGAGAAAAGGCTGAATATCAGCTGCTTCAGCTGTATGCTTGAGACTTCAGCCAGATTTAGAAAAAAAAAGGCTTCATGATCTTAGAAGGTCACTACCCTAATACTGTACATATCAAGACTGCCACTTCAACTAATACTTGGAGTTTTGTGCAGATCCTGCATTGCCATTAAGTTATCATATTGGAAATGCACAAGGGAAAAATGTCCTAATCCATGGAAACCTGTACGAGATCTCCAACCTTCTAATTAAGAAGATTTGGGTTTCTACTGCTAAAAAAGAGGTACCGTTTCCTATAGTAGACTATGCCCTTCTGATTGTAACTGTGACTTCCTGCTACAGCACTTAAAAGACTCAGTCACAGATGAACAAATCTGTAGATTCAACAACATAGGAACATATGAATAGTCTTGGTGAGCGATCACATGGACCATAAGAGGCCTAGCAATATACGCCTTTAATTAGATCTACTTAAAAGTTCTTGCCACCCTTTACGAGTATGTCATAGCACCCACCT
The DNA here is from genome assembly GCF_019279795.1 of Protopterus annectens. Lineage (NCBI taxonomy): Eukaryota > Metazoa > Chordata > Ceratodontiformes > Protopteridae > Protopterus > Protopterus annectens. Next base: position 480,350,027 of record NC_056732.1, on the reverse strand, counting down.
CTCAAATCAAGCAGGGCCATACATGATAACCCTGGTGTAAATTTGTGTCTACACATCTAATCATCAAGATTAGCCTTAAGGGCAATCAAAGTAGTACTTTACTTGGCCTGTAACTGTAACTTATTCCATAGGGTGATAATGCATTGAGTTAGGAAACTATCTCTTCAGCAAGCCTTTTTTATTTGTTGGTATAGATTTAAGTCATTAATATGGGTGTTTGTAGAACCACTGGTTTTATCAAGAAATAGGGGGCCAAACAGAACTGGGTCTTTTATGGTAAAAAAAAAATGACACACATGTCACCTGGAGCAGCTAGAAGGCTAGTGAGTATAAGAAAAGTTCTGCTAATATATTGGGATAGTTGAAGTCATTTAGTATTTTCCTTCTTTCTTTATGTAAAAAAAAATAATTGGGCCTTTCCCATTGACTGATAGACTTGGATTTGTTCATACCAAAGGGGGCATTGTATTCAGTGATGGTTCTGATAAGGGAAGACCACAGTAGTAAAACAACTTTTTTAGATCTTGAAGATATTGACTTAGAAATTAACTGGGTCATACAGAACAATTCCTGACTATGATGGAAACATAATGATTGAATCTGAGAGAGATAATGTTGCTGATATAATAATTCAGATATCTTACAATCGTATCCATGTGAAGGAGAATACAATTATAATGTATGAGATGGGACTTGCTTTTTTGTCAAATGCTAGTAGGCTGCACTTTTTTTATTTTTGCATTTGGCTTGAGACTTTTTCAGTACACCAGGTAAGTGCATATTCCAGCCCTTTTTGGAGCAGTGTAGCATCAGTGTGTGAGTAGAGAACAGTGCCCAACTTGCAGTTATCAGCAAAGTTGGTCAACCACAGTTTAGGGATATTGGCTTGGATGTCTGTAAAGTAAATGCTGACCGGAAGAGTAACAAGTACTGATCCATGCAGTACTCCACTGGCTACAGTTTTATGTTCAGAAAGGGTACTAGCAACTTTCACTACATGGGATCTCTTGGACAGCCAAATTACAATCCAGTGGACCTCACAGAGGTTTACATTAATTTTGTCTAACTTTTCCATGAGACCAACATGAGGTATGGTGGCAAAAGCCTTGGTCAGATCAAGATAAGCAACATACACAAATGCATAACTGTCCACAGGCTCTGTAACCATTTTAAAAGTGTTTACTAGGTTCGGGAGACAGGACCTGCCCTTTATAAAACCAGACTAAGTGGTGTCTAAATCAATTAAATTACTTACGTCTGCATGAATGAGTCTTGCTGTGGTATATTCCATGGCTTTGCACATAACACTGGTGAGGCTGATATGCCTATAATTACCTGAGTTTGTAGAGGACAGTCAGCTTTGCAGAGAAGAGTCACAGTGACTACTCTTCTAGGCATCAGGGACAAATCCTGTGGGCAAGCTGAGGTTGAAGAGTTTATAAAGGCTTGGATAGCGCATGCTTGGTACATTAGAATGTCACCTAGTATCTTATTTGTTCCCATACAAACATTATTTTTACTCTTTGACAGGTATTCTATGTCTTGCTCCAAGGTAATTACAAGGGGAAACTAAATTTTCAGGGACAGTGTGCAACAATGTGGGTAGCTGGGTAGTTGGCCTGATAATATATTAGTTCTATCCTTGGGATTGGAATGTGTAATATTATGTATGAGCACAGTGAATTGTTGAACATTATTCCTTAGTTTCCTGGCATAACTGAAGATGTCTCATTTGCTTTGGCATCTGCTGTGACCTTAGGTTCATGTGCTGCTTTTCATTTTTCTAATAGTGTTCCTTTTTGGCATGTTTCCATGTGGTATCAAAGAAAAACGGACTTGCTTGACGAAAGTATGTTGGCACAATCCACCAGAAACGAATATCCAAGTTAAACTCAGAAAGGTTTATTGTAAAAAACCACGATGTATAAACACATTTAAAAATAAAAAAGCCACAATGCATAAAACAGTAAAGTAAGCGCTTTCGTTTGGCTCATGCCAAACTTTTTCAAAAAACAGTTTTACATCACTTCCTGTAGTTTATATAAGTTGAGTCAGTGATGTAATCAATTAAATAAATTCAAAAAATTAAAGGCGTAACATGCTTTAAGGCTTTTGCCTATATGACACAAATACTTAAAATAGTGCTGTAGTAATATACTAATATAGTAATATAGCAGCAACCAGTGCTGTCTCATTGAACATAACACTGAAATCAGTACTGTGCAAAATACTAATGTATTTATGGCATACATCAGTTGTGTATTTAAAATGCATGCACAAATGTACTTCGTGCATGCATCAAAATTGATCAGATTAAAGCAACATCTCACCCATAAATCGGGAATTAAAAATGAAATAGCAATCGTAAAAACACTCGGTATAACCTTACGAAGGAGAAAATATGACAGAAAGTAAGTGCGCTTTCCACTGTGAAACCCTGCACAAAGTAATATCAAATTAATGAACTCTAAACATTAGCTTAAATGAATGTTGTGTGTTAAGGTGACATTTCACCTAAATGCATATAAGCTAAGCATATCTTATGTGAGAAAGCGCTGAAATCCATATTAAATGAAATTACTTTATTTATAAGCTAGCCTCTAAGATTTATAGTGACAATAATTGAGGTAATAATGTAATAATAGCTAGATTCCATAAGTAGTGTGTGAATTATACTTAATGTATAATTTTACAATTTACGTAATGTCCTACTTGTAAATTTATGTAAATAATGTCTTCATGTCCCTTTACTATGTCACTACGAATAACCATATTACTAAGGTATTAGTGACAAAACAAGTGAATCAATAAGTATATATATGTAGAAATAGAACATCGCTTGCAAAGATCTAAAAAAGCTATCAGATGTGGCATGTTTAAAGACCACTCGACACAGTTTTATTCTATAAAGAATCATTAGCAATGAATAGTGATTATATGTGTATATATGTGTATTCATAACTACAATGACGAATCTGAAAAATATCTATAAAATAGTCTATGAAGTAGATTGGTAAATAGTTTATGAAGTAGTTTATTGATTAGTTTACAATACAATAATATAAAACGCAAAAGTGAATGGTAGTGTCATAGTACATGGTAGAGAATGAATGATAAGTAATGAACTAAGTCAAGTTGTACGATATGTGTAAAAAATACATTTAAAAATGCTATTGATTAAATTATTTTAAAATATTTAAATATTCATAATGTATTTATTTAAATAAATTTTTATTAATAATGTACTTTGTTGATTATAAAAATAATAAAAATATTTTTTCATATAATAAATATATAAAATATAAAATTGAATATAAATAAGCAAACGACTAGTAAATAATTAATTATAATTTTTTTTAAATATTAGTGAGTTTGTAAATATCTGTTAAATGTCAATGAGTTTAAGACATATTTATCTACCTAGTGATTTCAATTTTAAAATACTACCTATAGATAAACTGTTGTTAATGCCTGGCCAATAGTTGGCATTCAATCTTAATTGCCATTCTAACTCACATCTTTCCAATAATAGTTGCCAGGCACCACCTCTAATATCTGTTTTTAGGACATCCAACACTACAAGTTTAAAGTTGTGCGATGTGTATGTATTAATATGTTTAGCTAAGGCATTTAATTCATTTCCATCTCTTATAGCCCTTATATGCTCACCTATACGTTCTTTCAATTTCCTTTCAGTTTTTCCTATGTAAAATGAAGTGCAATTGTTACATAGGGCACAGTACACAACTTTTTCTGTATAACAACAAGCTTTTTCCTTTAAACAGATCTTAATATTGTTTATCATCAGTTCATTCGTTTCAAATACATACTTACAATATTTACATCTACCACATCTAAATGTTTTCCCATATCTGGTTTTGTATGTTTGTTCCAAGTGTTTTTTTTAAATTCACACCTTTTTTGTATGCAATTGATGGATTATCAGTGAAATGAGGGTGCAATGTTATATCCGCCTTAATAAGCTGCCAGTTCTTCTTTAAAATATTATCTATAGCAGTGCTGTCTGAATTAAAGGTTGTAATAAAACTCTTTGTGAAAGATGTCATTCCTGTGTTATTTAATGGTCCAGTATCAATATGAACCATTGTAGCATGATTATTAATGTTATTGTCAAGATTTAACACATTTGAATTTGATACATTTAATGTAGTTTTATCTATACAATTTAATAAGGGTATAAAATGTAGTTTGTCTCTTTTGCAACAACTTCGTTCATAATATTGTGTATTAGATTGTCAGGGTAACCTCTGTTTTTGAACATATCACACAATATAAGACATTCAACTATAAAGTCATCTCTTTTACTAGTCATCCTTGAAGCCCTGACAAATTGACCCTTTAAAACAGCACTCTTCTGTGTATAAGGATGGCAGCTGTTAAAATGTAGTAAGCTATTGCTATATGTTTCTTTTCTATATATTCTTGATTTAAACTCTTTGTAATATCTTTTTCTAATAAAACATCCAAGTAAGATATGGTTGTGGAATTAATTGTAGCTGTAAATTTTAAAAAGGTAGTTGTTGAGTTAATATAATTTAAAAGTTCATGTAGTGTATCACTATTACCGTTCCATAAAATAAAAATGTCATCCAAGAAACGTAAATAGATTTCACAAAAGTAAAAAAATTTTGAACTAAAAACATACTTCTTCTCCCACATGTACATTACTATATTTGCATACAGGCCACCGCATGGTGAACCCATAGCCACTCCTTCACTTTGCAAATAAATTTTGTTGTTGAAAATTATAAAATTGCTCCTTAAAATAATGTCAATAAGTTGATCAAACAAATTAATACTCGTTTGGTTTAAACCCTTTTCGTCTAAAAATAAATTAAACCAATCTATACCTATATCATGAGGAATGACAGAATATAAATCTTTAACGTCAATAGTGACAAATATGTCATTCCCATTGTATTCAGTAGATCCAATTGTAGATAAAAAGTCCCATGAGTCTTTCAATAAATGTTTTTCCATGAGTATATACTTTTTTAACTTATTGTCAATAAATTTTGCTAAAGGGTTGGTAATCGACCCTTGTGCATCTACAATAGGTCTGAAAGGGGGTTTTTGTAAGTCCTTATGGATTTTAGGCACCCCAAACATTGTTGGAGTCCTGGGGTGACAAATATTTAAATAATTAAATTTGTCTATGTCAATAGAACCTTCAATAAATAGATCATAGATAGTGCCTCTAATACGTCTATAGGTAATGTTTAGTTCATTCAATGAACTTAACGTGTATGTTTCACTATTTAATATTTTTTCTAGAGCATCATTGTAGTCATAAGTGTTAAATATGGTCATCCCACCACCCTTGTCAGGTTTAATAAATCTGATATTTTTTGCTTCCTTTAACATTTTTAAAGTGCTGTACTCATTTATTGACAAATTATGACTCGTATGCCTATTGCTGTGTGCATTAAGGGCTCGAAAATCAAGTTCACATATTCTTTCAAATGTATCCAATGTTGGATGAAGAGGGGGATTAAAGGAACTAGAAACATATAATGGTTTCATTACTTGATTGTTGTTGTGGAATATTAAACTTAAATTTAATTTTCTAACAAATAATTTCAAGTCAATGATGGAGAACACCATGTTCATTTTGTTGCTAGGGATGAACGTCTGGCCTCGTTGTTTTCAAAAAAGGTGTGAATTTAAAAAAACACTTGGAACAAACATACAAAACCAGATATGGGAAAACATTTAGATGTGGTAGATGTAAATATTGTAAGTATGTATTTGAAACAAATGAACTGATGATAAACAATATTAAGATCTGTTTAAAGGAAAAAGCTTGTTGTTACACAGAAAAAGTTGTGTACTGTGCCCTATGTAATGATTGCACTTCATTTTACATAGGAAAAACTGAAAGGAAATTGAAAGAACGTATAGGTGAGCATATAAGGGCTACACTACATGAATTTTTAAATTATATTAACTCAACAACTACCTTTTTTAAAATTTACAGCTACAATTAATTCCACAACCATATCTTACTTGGATGTTTTATTAGAAAAAGGTATTACAAAGAGTTTAAATCAAGAATATATAGAAAAGAAACATATAGCAATAGCTTACTACATTTTAACAGCTGCCATCCTTATACACAGAAGAGAGCTGTTTTAAAGGGTCAATTTGTCAGGGCTTCAAGGTTGACTAGTAAAAGAGATGACTTTATAGTTGAATGTCTTATATTGTGTGATATGTTCAAAAACAGAGGTTACCCTGACAATCTAATACACAATATTATGAATGAAGTTGTTGACAAAAGAGACAAACTACATTTTATACCCTTATTAAATTGTATAGATAAAACTACATTAAATATATCAAATTCAAATGTGTTAAATCTTGACAATAACATTAATAATCATGCTACAATGGTTCATATTGATACTGGACCATTAAATAACACAGGAATGACATCTTTCACAAAGAGTTTTATTACAACCTTTAATTCAGACAGCACTGCTATAGATAATATTTTAAAGAAGAACTGGCAGCTTATTAAGGCGGATATAACATTGCACCCTCATTTCACTGATAATCCATCAATTGTATACAAAAAAGGTGTGAATTTAAAAAAAAAACACTTGGAACAAACATACAAAACCAGATATGGGAAAACATTTAGATGTGGTAGATGTAAATATTGTAAGTATGTATTTGAAACGAATGAACTGATGATAAACAATATTAAGATCTGTTTAAAGGAAAAAGCTTGTTGTTACACAGAAAAAGTTGTGTACTGTGCCCTATGTAACGATTGCACTTCATTTTACATAGGAAAAACTGAAAGGAAATTGAAAGAACGTATAGGTGAGCATATAAGGGCTATAAGAGATGGAAATGAATTAAATGCCTTAGCTAAACATATTAATACATACACATCGCACAACTTTAAATTTGTAGTGTTGGATGTCCTAAAAACAGATATTAGAGGTGGTGCCTGGCAACTATTATTGGAAAGATGTGAGTTAGAATGGCAATTAAGATTGAATGTCAACTATTGGCCAGGCATTAACAACAGTTTATCTATAGGTAGTATTTTAAAATTGAAATCACTAGGTAGATAAATATGTCTTAAACTCATTGACATTTAACAGATATTTACAAACTCACTAATATTTTTAAAAAAATTATAATTAATTATTTACTAGTCGTTTGCTTATTTATATTCAATTTTATATTTTATATATTTATTATATGAAAAAATATTTTTATTATTTTTATAATCAACAAAGTCCATTATTAATAAAAATTTATTTAAATAAATACATTATGAATATTTAAATATTTTAAAATAATTTAATCAATAGCATTTTTAAATGTATTTTTTACACATATCGTACAACTTGACTTAGTTCATTACTTATCATTCATTCTCTACCATGTACTATGACACTACCATTCACTTTTGCGTTTTATATTATTGTATTGTAAACTAATCAATAAACTACTTAATAAACTATTTACCAATCTACTTCATAGATTATTTTATAGATATTTTTTAGATTTGTCATTGTAGTTATGAATACACATATATACACATATAATCACTATTCATTGCTAATGATTCTTTATAGAATAAAACCGTGTCGAGTGGTCTTTAAACATGCCACATCTGACAGCTTTTTTAGATCTTTGCAAGCGATGTTCTATTTCTACATATATATACTTATTGATTCACTTGTTTTGTCACTAATACCTTAGTAATATGGTTATTCGTAGTGACATAGTAAAGGGACATGAAGACATTATTTACATAACTTTACAAGTAGGACATTACGTAAATTGTAAAATTATACATTAAGTATAATTCACACACTACTTATAGAATCTAGCTATTATTACATTATTACCTCAATTATTGTCACTATAAATCTTAGAGGCTAGCTTATAAATAAAGTAATTTCATTTAATATGGATTTCAGCGCTTTCTCACATAAGCGCATATGCGCTAGCTTATATGCATTTAGGTGAAATGTCACCTTAACACACAACATTCATTTAAGCTAATGTTTAGAGTTCATTAATTTGATATTATTTTGTGCAGGGTTTCACAGTGGAAAGCACACTTACTTTCTGTCATATTTTCTCCTTCGTAAGGTTATACCGAGTGTTTTTATGATTGCTATTTCATTTTTAATTCCCGATTTATGGGTGAGATGTTGCTTTAATCTGATCAATTTTGATGCATGCACGAAGTACATTTGTGCATGCATTTTAAATACACAACTGATGTATGCCATAAATACATTAGTATTTTGCACAGTACTGATTTCAGTGTTATGTTCAATGAGACAGCACTAGTTGCTGCTATATTACTATATTAGTATATTACTACAGCACTATTTTAAGTATTTGTGTCATATAGGCAAAAGCCTTAAAGCATGTTACGCCTTTAATTTTTTGAATTTATTTAATTGATTACATCACTGACTCAACTTATATAAACTACAGGAAGTGATGTAAAACTGTTTTTTGAAAAAGTTTGGCATGAGCCAACAAGCAGCTACTTTACTGTTTTATGCATTGTGGCTTTTTTATTTTTAAATGTGTTTATACATCGTGGTTTTTTACAATAAACCTTGCTGAGTTTAACTTGGATATTCGTTTCTGGTGGATTGTGCCAACATACTTTCGTCAAGCAAGTCCGTTTTTCTTTGATATTTGTTAGTTTATCTACACTCTTATTGTCATGTTTCCATGTGGTGTTGAGGTAGGGGATGCGGATTCCGTACAACTCTTCATTATTTTCCTTCTTTTGTTACACACTTCCTTATTACAGGAATTCTAGAGGTGTATTGCTGCATTTACCATTATATTTAGGGTGGACAGTACAGAGTTTTATATACAGCTGTTTAGATACTGGCAAAAACTGGAGGGGTGAAAGCGGCAGTGCTCTCGCTTGGGTCCATTTGTGGGGGAGTTTTGAGAATTTTGTGTAGGTCATCTGCAAGCTGAAGTAGGTTTGCCCTGGAGAAGTTCATGAAGATAGTTTCATTTGGTGTGTATTGGCTGGTACCATTAGGTCAGTCAGATAAAGTAACTGATTTGTGGTCAGATTTAAAAAGAGATTAGGAGATTTGTGGTAGAGCACAGTTGGAAGCTAAGTCTGTAAGGACCAAGTTAGGGATAGTAGAGCCTCCACTGGATAGTTTTACAATTTACTTTAGTGTGTATTGTATTAGCAAAGTCGATAAAACAATGACCATATTCATTTTTGGAGGTGTCAATGTGCCAATTTAATGCTTGGATAATTGAAGTACCAGTCACCCTCCCTACACAGGCTATTTGATATCAGTCTCCAAGCAGTCTTTGTGCTGGACAAATGGAGAACAGCAACAGTCATCCTCCTGCACAAAAGTGTGGCATCAATGGGCCCGAGTAATTATAGACTGACAAGTCTGACTAGCATTATCTGTAAGGCTATGGAGAGGATCATTGTGGACTTAATAAATAAGGACATGAGTAACCTACAAATTCCTGACCCAAACCAGTTTGTTTTATTTAAGGGCAGATTCTGCCTGCTTAACCTGGTCAGCTTCTTCGAGTTACTGAAGTAATGGATGAGGGAAAATCAATACACACCACATACCTAGACCTCACAAATGTATCTGACATCATCCAATATTCAAATATTGTAATAAACTCTCTCAGCTAAATGTTAATTCCTATGCAACTTATTGGATAGCAAATTGACTCACAATATAAACTAGGAAATTAGGTGAGGTGGCTCTACCTTCTCTAAAAGCCCTATCACTAGTGGTGCACTCCAGGGTTCAGTCCTTGGGCTACTCTTCTTTGGCATCTAATTCTTAGAGGTCAAATCAAATGTAAAGGGTTTGCTGGTGTACAAGTCTGGAAATAACTGTAAACTTGGTGCAATCATAAACACTCCATACCAACATTCTCCAAGAAGGCCTTTCTCAAACACATAGCTGGTGTCATAACCATTGTCTAAAACTAAATGCAAAAATATTTAAAAGTCTCCTTTGGCAAGCATGAAGTCCTCTGTAGCTATCACTTCAACAACACACTGCTGAAAATTGATTTTGTAGTTAGGTACCAGGGAACTTATGATGACAAAGAAAGTGTTCTTTGATCACCACATTCTAAGAAATTCCATTTATTAGTAAGGGTATAGTGTCTAGGTCCAGGGATGTGATCCCTCCATTATATTTGGCATTTTGTAGGATGATCATGGAGTTTAATACCCACTTTGGGTACCTCTCCAAACATGTAACACAACTTGAATGACCACAACACTTTCTCAACAAGTCAACCAAGGGCCTAAATAATAAAAACTACACTAACCATCTCAAAGCCTTCTCCCTATTCTCACTATTATATAGGCTACTGAGGCATGATGTCTGCTCACATACAAAGTCTCAGCAGACCCTATCTTCTCTGATCTACTACATATTCACACATCCAATGGTGGAATAAACACATGCTCAAGAGATCCTAATCTCTTCTGCAACATAAATAGAACATGTTGTAGGAATAGATATGTATCACAGAGAATACTGAATCTTTGGAATCATCTTAATCTCCTCACAAAGCAAAGTACTTGTCCTACTTTATTGAAATGTAGTCAGGATGAATGGATGGGAAACTGCAGATTCACCCTTTGGCTTTTACTCTTGTTCCTTTTGGATGGAGTAACACTTAAATGTTCTGCCTGGCTCTGTGTTATTTGTACTTAAATTAAAAAGGACCAATAGCCTAGTATGAACCTATACATCTATGACCTTAATTGTATGCTAAATCATAGGTAATTACAATTAGTCAATAATGCCATTCATTTGAGTTTCATTGCTCTTGTTCAGAAAATGCAAGTTCCGTTAACTTTTTATAGTGAATTAAAGTACTCTGCCTCTTATTTGACTCTGAATTTGCAGAACATCTCGGATTTTGTCTCATATTTATGCCCTGCTCCTTATTAACTGGTCTGACAGTGTGGAAGACTACACCTATGAATTGTTAATAATCTGCTTTCTGTGTCAAAGGAACAGGGTTTAATTCCTTATGTCTTCATTTGCCTACTTTGTGACTTTGAGCAAATTACTCAGACAGTACTCCTGGGTCACCTGTGAAAGGGGCATTTTGTCCACGGGAAATACCTGTCTAACTTAATACTTAAAAGAAAATGGTATTTAAACAATTTCCCTTTTTGGGATTTTGTTTCCCCCTCCATTATTTTTGGCATTGTCTAGAATACATGAGCAAAGAAGATGATATGTGTTTTGGTCTGTTCCTTGTCAAAATTATGGCTTTCTGGCAAATTATTGTGGACTGTAGTCACTAAATAATGAGAGACATGTGAGTTTCAGAATTTGTATCCTTTAGAAAATGCTTGCTAATGGAAAGCTTGTTTTAGTAATTTTCTTTGTATATACTTCTTGGCCATTATTTAAGCATTTGTTCATTCAATTGATTGCAAACAAACATCTGAGTGTGTGCAATCATACAAGGAGCTGTAACTGACAGTCACACGTGTGTGTGTGTGTGTGTGTGTGTGTGTGTGTGTGTGTGTGTGTGTGTGTGTGTGTGTGTGTGTGTGTGTGTGTGTGTGTGTGTGTAAATATTTGGCTCCTGCATCGAGTAGTTATGATATAAAGGAAAGAATAAGTTATAGTAATCAGGCACATCATATGAGCCATATTCTTTGGATATCACCCTTTGTTTAATTGTTTTGCTGACCGTTGAGTGTTTTTATTAGGCTGTGAATAAACTGGGCAACATAAAGTCTACCAGTTTAGTGTTAATACTTTAACTATGAATACATTTTTAATTTAGCTTGATTTTTTTGCAGGCATGTGCATGTGAATTGCATGTGTTGGGTTACAACTGTCTGGCAGGTAGTGCAGATGAGTAAGGCTATGAGTTACTAATCAGCTGCTTATAGTAGTGCAGAGTTTGATTCCCTCAGCATTCATTTGTCTGCTGTGTGCCTCTGACCAAGACATTTCACCAGACAGGGTCGCTGGACTGCCCTGAAAAGAAACAAATGCATATATGAGCTGCCCCAAGCTGTTAATGAACATTACATGTTTGTCTTTTGAATTCCTGCACCCTTCACACAGCCACTAATTAGTGCTTCAATATATGCAATTTGACTATGAATCTCAGTTCATTTCTTGTGGCTTACTCTGTTGCCTGATGTATTCTCAATAAATATGAGTTTCAGGGGAAGAAACAATGGCTGTTGCTCCTAAGTCTGCTTTCAATGTGAGTTTTTTGTTTTGTTTAGCAAATGGCTGCCAGTGTTTTTGTTGTAAAATAAGAAATAAAAGGTTTAAATTCAGTCCAAATCTCTGTGATTATTGTAAACGTAAGAAGGAAATAGTATGCATGCTGGCAGGTTTGAACAGTGTTTTATATAACTGGGAAGAGACAGCCAAATAATGGGATACTGGTATGGCTTGGGGAGGCCTAGTCCATTACCCTGCCTAGGCCCCATTTAACCATGACCTGGCTCTAGTTTATATCCAGACACTGTATCCAGAAGGAGATGAATAGACTTATTGATGCATTTGTAGATATACTGAAAAGGGAAAACTGATAGCAGTTTTATCTATACATTTATTTCCTTCTTTTGGGTCTCTGACTTCTAAATTATTTACCCAACACTGAGCAGTCAGCATATTGAAAGGATGGAATCAGATTGTTTGAAACTTAGCAGTGTGCCAAGGAATGGGCGAGCTGTATTTAACGCATTCCAGCCTGATGGTAAAGGTCTAACCAGCAAGGCTTTCTAGTGCACCCTGTTTTCTTCAAACCATTGAAGGTATTCGCTGAGTTCCAAACTTATGTTTATGACATACATTCATGTAGCTGACTTGATGCTAACTTATATATGACAGAACTTATAGGGAGCTGCTTTTTATTCTGTTTTGATTCTAACAGTTTAGAAGTGAGCTCTTCATAAAATAAATATATGCATTTCCATGATAAACAATGTTTTCATTGATTATATATACTAATGGAAACTAATTATAACACATTCATTTTTCAAACACTTATCTGGGCATGATTAGGATGTCTATTGGAAGTGGGTATTCAAATAAAAACTCTGATCTAGGGAAGGACGTTTATCTTAAAAATCATATTTTGAACAACATAGAAATAAGTAACATTTCAAGAACTTTGCAATTATTATCACTAGCTGATTAAGCTGATAAAAGTTACACACATTTGCCACTAAATTTATGTCTTTAGTTAAGTGATATCTTTCAGAAAGATGTAAGTTACAGGTGACTGCTTTATAGCCATTATTGCAATTTATTTTGCCGTTTGTGTTTAATAAACAGGCTGCCTGCAAACAACATCTATGGCTGCTATTAATGTGCATTCTTTGGATATGAGAACAAGTAATGGGTGAGCGGTTTTATACCAATAGCCGCGGTGGTGCAGCGGTTAGTGTTGTCGCCTCAGAGCAAGAAGTTCTCCCGTTCGATTCTCAACTGGAGCGCCTTCTGTTTGGAGTCTGCATGTCCTCCCCATGGTCGAGTGACATTAAAGACATGCAGGTAGGTGCGAGCATGGTTGGGCATTGGGCTGGCAACTCGGCACCGTAAAAATCCATTGCCAATCATGAGCGGACAGGAGTTCCGCTGTGGCAAAAGCCGAAAGTCTTTTTTAATTGGAAAAAATCTCTCCTGAGATTTATGATCCAATAAATGCTTTCATTAAAACAAATGCTGAATAAGGAACAGTTTGTAAGATGATTTGTCTCTCCTTAAGACTGTTGTATGCGACTTATGCATGTGCTGTTTGGGTTTATGTTTTAAAGGGCCATCTTGTTATCAGGCTACAATAAGAGAAATACTCCTTGCATGGAAACATTTGTAAGGTTTGTACTTAACAGAAAAAAATAAATGTTTTTCATTGCTAAGTAATAGTGACATGAGTTCCTAACAGTAGCAGTAGTAGATGCTAAGAATGAGGAACTGGCTGTAACTACTAACATCCCTTCAGGACATGTGCATACATGTCTTACAGAAGGGAGGTGCTTGCCAGTAGCTCTTTACAGAGAAAACTTGGCAGGTATCTCTCCTGTTCCAGTGACACAGAAGGCAGCAGAGGAGGTAGGTTCCTCTCAAGAAGAAGTTGCCATTTTCTTCTATGCTTTGGAAAAGTAACCATAGCTACAATACAAAGACAAATATCACCTTATGACTGATTTCAAGATTATTCAGTTGCTAGAAGACCAAAAAAAATACATACAGCCAATCTCCCAAAGCAGGAGTTGGAGACGGGCAGAATCCAAAAATGCATGGGTTTGACTAAAGCAATGTATTGACACCAACATGTCTAACTCAGAGACAGTACAAAACCAGAGAACCCTTTGAGGCACTAGATACAAACCTTAGACTCCATTAGGCTTCAGGGATAGACATTAAGGCTCATAGAATGTTAATATCGGATGGCAAGCTTTCAGAGCCCTTGTTCTCGCTGGGCTTTAGAGATGTAGGACGGTCTGAGCAGTTCAGATGATCATCTCAATAAGGTTTATTATTTTCAACAGGAGTTCAGACCGATCTTGGTACAGTGGCTGCCTTCCTGAACCATGAAGACCTGGTGCCACAGGTACTGTTAGTCAGCACTGGATGTAAGGAAGAACTATCAAATCCCCAAAATAGACCCTCTGCTCCTTCATTAGATGCCCCTGCAATTGGCAGAAGTAATAAGATAACAAAATACTACCAGTAAACTATGAAACATGTTCAAAAGCATGAAGAGCAGCAAACAAAAGCTCCAAGAGGTTGCAGTGATGCCGGCAGAAAATGACTGAATGTCTCAGCTGTGCTATATAGTGGGAAAACTTCAACTGGGCTGTTGGGCAGGGCTGTAATAGCTGGCAGCGTGGCCACTGACTGATCAGTACTTCCTTGGTCCCATCATTATTTCAACATTAGCTATGCCTTCTAAAAACGTATGCCAGGCTTACATGTGCTGGCTTAAGACGCAGCTTGACATTAATGATGACATAGAAGTTATCTCATTTGCATTATTTCTCGATGCTGCTTATTGTTTTTGTATCAAACTCTTGAAATCTTCTCCTTTTTCAGTGAGTTTTCTATGCTAACTAAAACTATTTCCAGACATTCAAGAAAAACATATCAAGGGCCTAGCTACTTCTGCTTTGCAGTTGACTGAAATCTGAATAGAATGGAATTGGCTTGGGGTAATGGCATTGCTAATTGTCATTAGTCACGTACATGCACATTCACAAACAGACCCCTAAAGTGCATTAACACAATGAAACACTGCCCTAAGCAAGAGACAATGATTTGGCTACTACATACCATACATAAGCCCTTCTTGAACATATATATGACATAAATCACCCACCTTTCATACAAAAAATAATAATTTCATTACAGTTTTATTTACTAGTTCTGAAAATACTTCCTGAAAGTAATGTACATTTCACATAGAAAAGTTAAAGCCTTCAATTATAATGCTAGAAAAACTTTTCAGCTGTCATGCAGGTTTCATCCTGCCTGCTTACCAGATAAAAAGTCAATAAAGCTGTCATTATCTAGTCTAGAGATACTTTCACGTTGTATTAAAAAGTGCAATGCTATACCACCAGCATTATTCAGAACTAAATCCAATCAAAAATTCAAAGTCATAAAAGCTTTAATTAACGAGTTTAAAAATTCCTTCTTACAGTATCATGAAGCACAATGCTAAACCACCTGTATTACTCAGAAAAAAATACCAGTTATCACTTGCGTAACCTCCTCAAGCTACCAGTCTACTGTAACTCAAGCTGCAAATGAAGTGGTTTGTATTATGCAAGTGGGAGGGTTGTGGGTTTAAATCGCCTTATGTTTGTATGATTTTTCTTTCATTCTGTAAACATGAAACCATCAACTAATGTGTGTTTGCCTGAGACTGCTTATTTTGCTGCTTCTGTAGCTCAGCCTATCCATGAAGTACTTTGGACAGTGTAAGTGGGATGGGTCTAGGTTCAAGCCTATTTTGAGTTGTATGTCCTTTAAGTATAAGTCTATATAAAAAAAAATTCTGTTTAATAACAGATGGCACATTTTTTCCAGTCATTCTGTCTGTACAACCTAGTTTATTTTGTTAACTAGATAAACTCACTATGCCTGAATGTCTCTTTTCAAGGGCAACCTGACAGTAGTGTTTGGATAAGTGTTTTGCTGAGTTTCAAAGCAGTCAAATGGAGACTAATGATAGAACTGCACAATAAAGCTAAATTAGAAGTCCATAGCCTTAGTCCTTTGCACTGTACTAATGTTGCACCTCTGGATGAAACTTGCTGGGTTCTAACATGAGCGGCACCTGTGTAAATACATCATATACTTGCAGAATATTCATTCATGGCCTCATTGCTTGTTCTCCTTGCTTGCTCTGATAAAGAAAACTGTTAAAACTCCTTGATGTACAAGAGCATGTGTTCATACATTGTTACTAGGCATGCAGTCCAGGAGACCAGTAAAAAGTCTAGTCCAAATTCCCAAATGCCCAAAGCACTGTCGGAATAAATGACTTAATCAAGGTCACGCAAGGCAAATGAAGGTGTAATAATTCAAACCCTCTACCCTTGGCACAGGAAGCAGTTTATGAACAAGCCAGAGCTTTAATCCAATACAAAACTGCAAGACAGGTACATTATATCAGTATTATTTATTACCTACCAACAGTCTTGAAGCTGATCCAAGGGGTCATTTATAATATTATTAGGGAGTATGAATCAGGTACACATTATAACTGACCAACTCCATTAGAAATGCCAAACATATGTGCCAATCAATGCGAATGACACTTACCCTGAGATGTTACAAATATGAGGTGGTGATATGTTGTGGGGGTGGAGGATAGGAGCAGCAAAGCCTCCTGTGAGAAGTTCTTGAAAAGTTGTTGGTCATATCAGGTGAGAAAGTATGGCAACTTACTAATGGTGAAGCCAAATACCACTGTGTGACAGTTACACTGTTAATACTAGCAGAAAAAGGATGAGCAAGTCAGCCTCACTTTTTACATTCCTCAAAAGGAGTGGGTTTATATCCCTAACTCAATGCTATAGGGTCTAGGATTCAATCCTTGCACCCCTGGTCACTGTCTCTATGGAGTCTGCATGTCCTTCATGTGTGTGCATGAGTTATCACAAAGTACTACATTCTGTCCCACCTCAAACATGATGGCTGACTGAGTACTCTCAGTATATTTATGTCTATATATCTATATTGATATGGGTGGCCACAGTAGTGCAGTGGTTAGTGTTGTCACCTCAAAGCAAGAGGTACTCTGGTTAGATTCTTGGCTCAGGTGCATGAGTTATCACAAAGTACTACATTCTATCCCACCTCAAACATGATGGCTGACTGAGTACTCTCAGTATATTTATGTCTATATATCTATATTGATATGGGTGGCCACAGTGGTGCAGTGATTAGTGTTGTCACCTCAAAGCAAGAGGTTCTCTGGTTAGATTCTTGGCTCAGGTGCCTTCTGTGTGGAGTCTGCATGTCCTCCCTGTAGTTGTGTTGGTTTGCTCGGAGTGCTTTGGTTTCCTCCCACAATCAAAAGGCATGCAGTAGTTGGACTGGACATTCTAAATTGACCGTAGGAGCGGGTATGTGTGTGAATGAGTGGTATTAATGAACTACCATGGCAGGCTAGCCACCTGGCAGTGTAAACCTTGGCTCAAGATGATTATCACTGCTGAAGTGACACCCCAACCCTATGTGCAAAATAGGAAAAACAGGTTGAGTGTGGATGGATGGATCTATATCAGTATAGATATATATGTTTATATAAATATATATATATATATATATATATATATATATATATATATATATATATATATATATATATATATATATATATATATATATATATATATATATATATATATATATTTCTAAGTCTTTTGGATTAAGCACTTGGGCTTCAGACCAGTTGTTTTACATTAGGAAGGTTTGTGGCCTGCACTGTGGTGGCAGGACAGGTAGCTTACATCCTTCTAAGTTGGGAACTGCTGATTGAGAGCTCAGTGTCTGTTATTCTAAAAGTGTATTAGTTCTGGTTTAAGCACTTGGGCTTCAGGCCAGTTATTTTACGTTAAGAAGGATTGCGGTCTGCACTCTTGTGGGAGGACAGGCTGGACTCCACCCTTCTGAGCAGGGAATTTCTGGTTAGAGGCTTATAGTGCCTGCATATTCTAACTGTTTCTTACTGAAATTGGTACACCTTGTTTGCTGTAGCATAGACTAGATCCAGGCCTGCTGAATCTAGCTTTATTTGTATGCTTGTTGTTTGTTTATTTCCCTGAAATGCTAATTCCACCTAAAACGCAGCCTTTTAGCACTTCTGTGGATCCCTAGTGATATCTGCATTGCTTACTGTACTTATTTCCTTGTTTCACTTGAAAGAAAGTTACTGTTTGTCATTTTTGCATTTAAGTTACCTGTAACACATTGCATTTAAGTTACCTGGCACTTGCTCACTAAAGCAATTATATAAGTCAGCTCTAAATAATTAAAAGCACTACACCCTCACAAACTCCCCTTGAGTACCTTGTTCCCCATTGGCCCTTTTTTCAATTATAAAGGAATTCTCAATACTATTCTAGCATGTCCAAAGGTCACTTGTCAATCTCCTCTCCGGTCCAGCTGGTGAATCTGGGAATCTTGAGGCAATGTTACAACTGCCTCATGTACACAGACAACCCTCTCCTCCTCCCAACAAATTCCAACACATGTGAGAGATGCAACCATATAGCCAAACTGGAGGCTAAGCTCTCTCAACTCAGTACTGGCGTAACCAGTCAGGAGGAGAAGGAAACCACACTCACTACAATTCCAGTCTCACATAGACCTACCACGACAACAAACCAAACACATAAACACACAAAAACATACTGAGGCTCTAAATAAAAATCTGCCTAAGCAGCAGAGACCTCCAAAGCAGACACCCAAGCAACCGCTACCCCAAAACAAAACACGTGCAACACATAGCTCACAAAGCCAGTGTGCCGAACAGTCACAGCCCTTAAGGCTAAACAACACACCTGATACACTTGTAATAGGTGACTCTATTGTCAGGCACACTGACGTCCCGCTCACCAGGCTGAACAAGGAGAAGGTCACGGTGAGCTGCCTGTCGGGCGTTAGGATCCACCACATAACACAAGCACTCAGGTCACTCCAAGGCAAGTACAAATATGACTCAATCATTGTCCATGCTGGTGTGAATGACCTGAGACATACCTCCCTGGACTACATGAAAAGAGACAGAGGAGCTCTCTGAGCATGTAGCCCAGGCCGGTATGACCCTGACCTTGAGTAGCATCTTACCCTCACCAAGAATGATGCCACAATATGAAGACAAGATGATCACTTTCAACAATTGGCTTAAGTGTTGGTGTCATTCAAAGGGGATCCAATGCCTGTCAGCCTGGGATGACATGCTCGACAAGCCACGATGCTTCGCTAGGGATGGCTTGCACCTGTCACCCCTGGGCTTTCGGTTATTGGCATAGTGCCTTTTTTAGGCAAGGCTCAAAAGACAAACCCACCTCCATAGGTATCACAAGGGATAAGAAACTAAGAGTAATGCTACTCAATGCCAGAAGTCTAAACCTCAAGATGCACGACTCAAACTATCCTTAGCATGGAGAACATCGATATCTGTGCAGTAACAGAAACCTGGTTCAAGGCTCCCGAGAGCACCCCAGCACTACCAGGTTATACCTCAAACCATGCTTTTCGGCCCCAAAACTTGGACCGAACCACAAAAGGAGGGGGAGTATCAATATTCGTCAAAGATACCCACACCTCCAGGTTGGTGGCACAGCACGAAGCATCAGAGACTATCCATGTGCAACTAACTGTGGGTAAAACTGCCTTCCAGTTTATAGCCTGCTACAGATCACCCTCCCAAACACAGGAACCCCACTTGGCCTTCCTGAGAATACTGGAAAATATGAAGGTCTCTCCAAACACCATTATATTGGGCGACTTCAACTACCCAAACATAGACTGGGAGCATTACTCTAGCTCCAACACCCTAGACCAAAGGTTCCTAGAATTTATAAACTCAAATGCTATGGAACAACTTGTTACCACTCCCACAAGAGGGGAAAACATACTGGACCTGATCATCACCAACATGGGGACACTGTGCTCCAGACCAGAAGTGTATCCCTCACTGGTAAGATCAGACCATAAACTAATCTCACTGGATATTCACATCCCGACCCCACCCCCTACCCAGAAAACCACAGTGAAAAACATCTCTAAAGCAAATTTCACACGCCTCAAAACCGAGGCGAAATCCTTCAAAGCCCCCGGGCCTGTGGAAAATACTGCCCAGACCGCAGAATCCTTTATAAACGCATTCTATGAACACCTTCAGGAATGCATGGATCATGCAATCCCAAATAAAACCAAGACCCAATCCTCCAAAGGCAGACGTCCTGTCTGGTGGACCCCAGCCATAAACAAACTATACAATAGAAGGAGGAAGCTACTACAAAATCCCAAAAAGGGAAGGCATCTCTGATCAGTATTAGCAAAAAACTACGGGCACTCATAAAATCGTCTAAGGCCAGCTTCGAGAGAAAAATTGCACAGGACACTAAGGATAATCACAAGGCTTTCTTTAGTTATGTTAGGAACCTGGGTGGGAATTCCCAGATATGCTCAGAATTAGTCCAAAATGACAAAAAATACACCGAGCCCACAGACATTGCCAACATCCTAGCTGACAGGTTCAGTGCAAACTTCTCCCCCCTCCCCAGCAAAAGGGCAAATATCTATCCCAACAGAGTGCTGCCCCCCTGACATCTCAGATGATCAGGTAAGAGCCACCCTCTCCAAAGCAAAAACACAGCATCAATGGGACCAGATGGTGTCCCGGCTGCGTCCTACATGAACTCCAAGAAGAGCTAAACCCAAACATAAAACTACTGTTCAATCTTAGCCTTACTACAGGATATGTACCCAAAGAGTGGTGTACAGCAACAGTGGTCCCTCTCCACAAAGGTGGTGCCTCAACGGATCCTGGAAACTATCGCCCCATAAGCCTGACTAGCTTGGTCTGCAAAGCTATGGAAAGGATCATCATGGACCTCATAAATAAAGATATTGGGGACCTACAGACACTGGATCCTACCCAGGTTGGCTTTGTTAAGGGCAGATCCTGCCTCTTAAACCTGGTTGATTTCTTTGAAACAGTCACCAAGACCATTGACGAGGGAAGGTGGTCCACACAGCCTACCTGGACCTCGCAAAAGCCTTCGATACAATACCCCACTCGGGCATTATAGATAAGCTCACCAGCTTAAATATAAACCCCTATGTCACTAGATGGGTTGCAAACTGGCTCAAAGACAGAACCCACATGGTTAGAATTGCTGGAGCCATGTCAGACTCCAAACCAGTTACAAGTGGCGTCCCACAAGGCTCAGTCCTGGGACCTCTCTTGTTCGGTATATATTTCTCGGTGGTACAGGCCAACACGGAAGGACTGTGGCTGACCAAGTTCGCAGATGACTGCAAACTGGGCGCCATAATCAACTCTCCAGCCGACACAAGCATCCTCCAAAAGGGCCTCATAGAAACAGACAGCTGGTGCCACAGCCATGGCCTCAAGCTAAATGCCAAAAAGTGTATAGTCATCCCTTTTGGCAAAAACAAAGTGCCCACAAATTACCACATAGGTGGTAATCCATTAAGTACAGAAGAAGTCATTAGGGACCTGGGGACCCAAGTTGATAGCAATCTCTCATTTGACAACCACGTGGCCAAAGTGGTTAGAAAAACATTTTATATAGCCCACCTAATCATGAAGGGATTCACATCTAGATCAGGGGAGGTCATCGTACCTCTTTACTCATCCCTCATTAGGCCCATAATTGAGTACAATGCCCCTTTTGGGATGTACCTTACCAGACACCTGCAGCAACTGGAAAGACCCCAAAAGTACCTCACCAAGAGGATCAAAGGGCTCAAACAGATGCCATATGCTTCCCGGTTAAAGAAACTCCAGCTCTACTCAGTGGCATACCGCCTGCTCAGAGGCGATCTGTGCCTGACGATAAAGCCATGTCCAACCCGGAATTAATGGACATGCTGCACCTCAGAAAATCCAAATCCCATCGAGCTACGCTCGAGACTTGAACCTCAGCACTGAAATAAATAGGACATGCTGGAGGGACAGATTCATAACCCAGAGGCTCCCTTCACTCTGGAATAAAATCCCAGTCCAGGTTAGGCAGAGTCCCACATTGACTCTCTTCAAGAGGAATCTTGATGAGTGGATGGGAGATCGTAGGTTTACCCGGCTATCACTTCTGTGTCATTGTTAGACAGAGGCACAGTATACTAACCTCAAAAAAAGGCATAGCAAAATTAATTTAAAATGGGTGGCGAAAGCCAAACACACTCTGGCTAGGCTTATAAATGCCCTAGGGCAGATAGCCTAGTATGAACCTATGAACCTATATATATATATATATATATATATATATATATATATATATATATATATATATATATATATATATATATATATATATATATATATATATATATATATATAGATCTAGGACTATTGAATGAAAGGTCAATAGTCCGAATCCAAAATACCGCAACACAATTTAACGAAAGCGCTTTCACCAAAAAAGCGCTTTCATTAAAGTCCGTCCAAAAAAAAAAAAAATAACACTAAATCTTCTTTTATGAAGAGGAGCAAGCCCCCTGCACCCCCCATGTGGTGGGGCTGTGACCCACACACCCCCTACTTTTATATTCTCACTCCGAGGTCGCACTACAGTGGGGAAAAGGGAATTCTCCCTTAACCGCACCGTAGTGTGACCGGCACAACCAGCATACATAACTGAAAGTGCTGCTTCGGTGAACAGCACTTTCAGGTATGTATGTTTGGTGATTTTTGCTTCGGCAGAAAGTGCCGTCGAGTATCTGTACGGATCCTATATATATATATATATATATATATATATATATATATATATATATATAAAGAGATGTGTACATATTTATTTCCTATGGTTATGACCTGGGTTATGATTGAAAAGATTTGAAACAGACCAATTCACTTACCCAGTTTAAAATGATTACATCAAACTCAAACTCTGCAAGCTGCTTTTGTGCCCAGTGACTGTAATACTTGTGACTGTGAGAGATGAATAAGACTTTTGACTTCTGTATGGCTATTAGTGCAGTGGATTAAAGTTACAAGCTGTTATAGAGCTCCTTTCCATGGTTTCTGGCTTTGACTTCCATGACCTCCATTTACCTACTTAGTTACTTAACCATATAATGCTCCTGGGTTGAGTCTGAAAAAGGTCCATTTCAGTTAGTGCTATACTCTCGATTACAAATACATACATAAATTATTCTGCCTTATGCTTTTCGGAATTCACCAGTGATTTTATAATAAGTCAGACAGTGTTAAGGCATAATAATCTTTATAAAACATACTCTCTCAAGTTTCTTACAAATCTCACAATAACAAGTTTTCATTTATGACTGATTTTTCAAGCCATATTTTGGATAGGTCTATGACTTCTTGAAGCCACTTAAATCAGAGAGTCAGACTAAGAAAAGAGACTGCTGATTTCAGGTATAGTAAACAAAGCATGTTAAGAGCACATATAAGTAGTTATGCCCAACATTCATTTAACTAGTTGTTTACACAGTCATCATGATCTCTTAAGTTGCCTGATGCATAAGAAATTTGGTGTATCAGTTTAGATTTTATGTTTTGCTAACACAGCCTTTGTCCACCATTTAAGACCCAGGTGTCAGCATGTGGGTGATCTGCTTCTGACTAAACTGGTAATAATCAGTATTTGACTTAATCCATCTGCATCAGCTGGACAGTCAGTAAAGGAGTTGTAGCAGCCTGCTCGGTCATTCTGGTAAGACTCTTGGAGATGTACTGCCATCTGATGAAGGACAAATGGCTGTGCTAAATCTTACAAACACACATATTCAATCCTTACAAGATCCTGGACATGTCTAAGGCTAGCATGTATAAGAACATTCATGGATAAACGTGCTACCATGCAGTGCATGCTGGAGTTAGGCCATGGTTAGAGGCCAGAAAAGTTAACCCATCCAAGCCAATGGGCATCATTAGGATACTCACTCCGCTATGGTATGCCAGTGGAAGCTAACAGCTCTGGTGTAGATGGCAGTACAGCAAACAGTAGGAATGCAGTATTTGTAAAGGGAACTAGAGTTCTATATAATTGGAAACTTGGGGAGAAAAACACTGATATATATATATATATATATATATATATATATATATATATATATATATATATATATACACACACACACACACACAACACTTAATAGCTGCACCACTGTAATCCTTGGCCAGTTGTGTCTATGCCGTTATATCGGTGTTATCACTACAAACATGTTGCCAAGCTGTTTCTGACTGTTACTGCTCTTTTATTGAAGCAGTTATTCCCACCAATATGTGGATCAGAAAGATTTAGTGAACTCCAGTTGGGAAGTAAAATCTAGTATTCACCACCTTCACATTTGCTAATTGCATTGAAAATCAAACCATTGTGACTGCTAAACACTTCCAAAATGACATCTGCCATATGTAATTACTACTAAGTAGTGAAACATATTTAAAACTTTACATGCCAACAAATCCATTTATTTGTGTATTTTAATATTTTGACTAGTATGTATTTTTACTTATTTCAAAACACACTTAACTGGGATGTTATGAACTTGTTAGTTACTTTTATTCTGCTACCACTCTTATGATGGCACAAACTGCATTACCCAAGTGCTCTACAAATATACCACCACAATTGCTGTGCATCTCTACTGCTTGTTGAGTGCAGATTGGAAGATGAACCAACTTGCAAGACACAATTCAATGAAGGTAAACTCCCTAATTGCTGTTTTTCTACAGAAAATCACTGCTGGTACAGTTTCTACTTGTGAACTGGTGGTGATTCCTTTCTTTATGGAGACTATTCACTTCATCATGTTTGTGTGACCATGGAGCTGGTGTATATATATGTTTGAGGGGGGCAGGAAAAATGCTTAACATTTAATGGTTTCACTGAATTGAATTCCTGATCACTTGTGTTTGATGAATTGGTTCCTTCCCAAGTTGTAACTTGGACAGTCATAATACATCCCATTCACTGGCAAGTGTTTGCATTGTGCACGTTAAGATTGTCCCTACTAGCTTGCAACAGCAGAGCAAGATGGACAAGGAATGGAGTTTGTTATATACAATGGCTTTATTTTAAAAAAGGTAAGATGACTTTTTTAAATAATGCCACTGCATAGTAGCAATACCACATAGGTCCACGGGGTTACTCATTTATTTATCAAAAGTAGTTGGCTCTAGTTTAATCATTCAGACTGCATGACCAAGCAATGCCTCTAACACGGGGAAAATGTGCATTAACCACTTCCTCTTGTAGTACATTGCTTAAGCCATTTTTCCTCTCATATCAACTAATGTTTACTACCCTTTTCCACTTCATTTCTATTTTCAGTTAAATTCCCTTCTCTAATATTATTCGGCTTAATTTCTCACATTATATAATATGTTTTTAACCTTTTTCTGTTTCTATCTTGTATTTCAAACAAAACTAATTCTTAACTGTTTTTGCTTTCTCTCAAAAGTTCTTTCCCTACATAGAGCTTATTGCTTGTACCTAATTTACTGTGTATGACATAATGGTATAATACATGCCTCTCAAATGTACTTCATTATGTGAAACATTCCTTATTTGAGTCTTAAAAAGTCCATGTTCCATATTGTTCTATACTGTAAGGGTCCATTATGCACTTATTGTTACGAATTTTTTAGCTAATGTCCATTCCAAATTATGTTAAATATACTGAATCTTATTAATTCATCAGAAGAACTTTTTATAATTATAGAAGTATCACATTTTAATCATGCTGCGAGCTTCCTAGATGAAGCTGTCAGTGAGTTGTTAGTAAGAGTTCCACATTTTCCCATTTGTTTTGCATTATGAGAGGTAGTGTTCCACATTTTAGAGAGAAAGGTTGACAACTATGATATAACATTTTACTGAATTAACTTGTGTGTACTGTATTAAAGATTACTGCTTTGTTTGTACATTTACTGACTAAGCAAAAATGTTGTCATCTTGTGATTTTAAAGTCTTTATGCTTTTATCTAAGTACACTCTAGTCTATGTATACTAACATCCTTGTATTTTGTAAAAATCTTGTATTTTGTATTGTGAAGTCCTGTGCAAATACCTCTTGTCCTCTAAACAAACAAACAAACAAAAAAAAAAAAAACAAAAAAGCCACAGGGAAAAACACTGCAGTAAAGGAAGGAGTTAGCTTTAAGGTTAACTCTGCTTAACATAAAATAGTCTAGATCCTACAGTCTAGAACAGAAGCTGACATTAAAATGTAATAATTAGCATACCTCTCAAACTCTTAGAGCAAGAAATCTGGACAAAATCATAAATAAAAGTAGGACAAAGGCCAAAAATGGGGACATTTTTTAAATACTGCTCTTACAAACCTCAAAATTTAATAGAATAACAGGTTTTATATTAGCATGGACTTTTTGAATGGTATGAAGTCTGAAACTCAAATGTCTGTCATTATTTTTTTAATTTTAATCAGCAAATTTGCCAAAAAAAAAAAAACACAACTTTTTGAAAAACGGATTAAAAATATGAGGCAAAACTCTGGACATTCTGTGAAAATCTATACAGCTAAGAGGTATGATAATTAGTAGAGCATATAAAATATTGCATGATAACTATAAGAATCAATCAGAGGAGGTTAGAAAGGATTGGGAAGAGAGATTGGATAAGCAATTCACAAAGAAACAATGGGAGGATATATGTATGCCTCCCAAATATGCAACAAAAGCTAGAAGATTTAGAAATTTTGCCTGGAAATGTTTGCATATATATTTCTTTTCCCCAAGTAGACGCCAGACATTTTTTCCACAGGCAAACAGCAAATGTTGTAGGTGTGATGGGGATAGGGTTTCCATCTTTTTAAATGCCCAAAGTGGGACATTTTTGGTACAAACATCAGATTTTGCAGGCAAAATATACCCACGGCTGGTACAAAGGACAGAACTTCACGTTTTTTGCCTAAATAAAAGCTTATTCTTGTAGTATTTTAGTTGCTTATCCTGTTTCTTATAACATGTAGGTGTTTCAGATACAGAATACATGTTTTATGCTACTATTACATACAATATAGGAAATAATTTTGTCCTAAAATCTCAGGACATTTGCCATTTTTTCAATTTTTTTGCAGGACACAACTGCCCAAAGAGGGACTGTCCCTCGCAAAGTGGGACAGGTGGTAACCCTAGATGGGGAAGAAAGAGATAACTGGGAACATATTTCCTGGGAGTGTGGTGAATTGGCAGACTTTAGGATTCACTGTTGGAGATGCTGGGTAGACAGATTGGTCTGATGAACGAGATGATTTTTCTGAGGTATGATACAGAATCAGAATTGTCTTGATATGGCAAGGCCTTGCCGTTTCTAATAATGGTGGTTGCCAAAAAAAAAAAAAAGGAATTTCCAGAAAATGGAAATCAAAATCTAAACCAACTATACTAGACGTAGTGAATATAGTAACAGAGATAAAACAACTAGAATTTAGAAAAGAGTAAGAACAAACTTCATAGGAAAAAATGGAATTGTGAGAATAACACATACAAGGGAGAAATGAAGAAGGCGGCAGGACTTAAATGAGTTATGTAATGTTTGACTGAAAAAGATTGGGTAGATTATAAGTGATGTATAATGTTTGCAACTGGGAGTGTGTCTGTATGGTTTGTGATGTAAAATGCTTGCAACTAGGATTGTGTCGGTGTGGTTTGTTTTCATTTGTATAAATGTCTGGTTGCCTGTGTAGTAAGTGATGGTTTAATAAAGTTGTTTCTTGTTTAAGAAAAGGCAGGAATTGAAAAATGTCTGTAATGTTGCTTAGGTTATAGGATATATATAGCAATATATGTGAAGTAAAATGTTTATGTTAATTACAGTGTGATTACTTTCATATAAATGTAAATTTGCATATTTCACAAGGGATAATTCAATAAAGGTGTTTGAAAAAAAAGCAAAACCTGTAAAAAATACTAAAATTGAGTAACACCACACTTGCCAAAGTCATTTAGCAAAACAAAGTAAACAAATCACAGTTATGTTCTTTTCCTCTTTAAGTGGCATCATTCAGATAAAACCATTTTAACATTTGATTGCATTATACATTGAACTCAAACTTCAAAGAAAAACTGACAAACCCCTTAATAAAACAAAAAAGAGGCAAAAAAACAGAACCAAACTGTTTTTTGTATGTTAGCTCTTTCGTCAAGTTTAATAACTCAACTTCTTCAGTCAAACAGAAAATACTCATTTTTATTCAGAGTGATAGATCAGGTTGAGTATAATGAAAGGGGAAGTTCACATACCCTAAGACTTGAGCAGTGTGAGTTAATTTGGCAGTTTAGAACACATACCTATAATCAACCAGGATTGAATGATCTGTGTTCTATAGTCTGCGTGCTGAAATTGAAGATTTTTACTTGTTGAATAGTTTATAATTTTATATTATTTGTGTATTTTGGTTGTGTATGTTTTAAAAAATTAGGATGCTGAATGTTTTTCAGAGGGCGGATGGTATTTTAAATATATTTTAAATGACTTTCTATGCATTCAAAATTTTTTCTCAGAAAAATTATGTGGTTACATTAAAAGTTTAACATTGCTTTGTCATGTGACTTTTACCCTTGCTCATGTGATTTTGTATTTGGTATTTAAGAGTATCAGATATTGTTGGTCTGTTTGTCTGAAGAAGTTGAGTTATTAAACTTGACGAAAGCGCTAACATACAAAAAACAGTTTGGTTTCGTTTTTTTGCCACTTTTTTGATTTATTAAGTGCATTACACATTGCACGGAATGACTTTTAAAACACATTTAACCAAGCAATTGTAATGATATTGATTCTAATATTTCCCAAACTCAGTCACTATGCTACAAATGCATCCCTTAGGTGACAGTCTTTGGCAGTTAGCACAGATGATTAAGGCTATGAACCATTAACAAGCATCTTCCTGGGGTACAGGATTGCTTTCACTCAGCCTTTGTCTACTCTGTGACCTTGAGTAAGTCACTTAAACAGCCCTGCTCCAGCGCAATTGAGAAACTGGGGATTGCTTCTTAATAGTCTCCTGAACTGCATGCCTGAGCATTTTCGTGCATGTGCTTGTACATACAAACAGTGATAAACAAACATGGCAGAACACTTAAAAGATGAAAATGTTCCTTGTCAGAACAAACCACCAATAAAATGGTAGAACTGCAGAATTATTTTTTAAATGAGAAAAATGGTGTCATGACTAAACTACTGTGCTTTTTTTACATAGACAAAATGTTATAAACTAAACTATAAATTGATAAGTATATTTTTTGGCATTTTTTCCAAAGTTCTACAGTATTCTAATTGCTTTTGCTTGATTTATTTAGATCATATTTGTTGGCTTCTGATCTGTGTTGAAAATGTTATTTTTCTGAGTGGAAAATGCTATTTTCCCCCCACCCTTAATCCTGCCCTGTTAAATACTGGCCATACAACTTGTGTGTTTTATCTGATTGTCTCAAGGCTTGCTAGTATAATTAAGATTCCCTGTTTGTTACCTCTGCATTCATTGCTTGAATCTAATTGAGTTCTGACTGAGAGTGCTACTGAAACAACTCAAGATATAAATTGATAAGTATATTTTTTGGCACTTCTTTCCAAAGTTCTACAGTATTCGAATTGCTTTTGCTTGATTTATTTAGATCATATTTGCCGACTTCTGATCTGTGTTGAAAGTGTTATTTTTCTGAATGGAAAGTGCTATTTTTCCCCCACCCTTAATCCTGCTCTGTTAAATACTGGCCAAACAACTTGTGTGTTTTATCTGATTGTCTCAAGGCTTGCTAGTATAATTAAGATTCCCTGTTTGTTACCTCTGCATTCATTGCTTGAATCTAACTGAGTTCTGACTGAGAGTGCTACTGAAACAACTCAAACTATAAATTGATAAGTATATTATTTCGCACTTCTTTCCAAAGTTCTACAGTATTCTAATTGCTTTTGCTTAATTTATTTAGATCATATTTGCTGGCTTCTGGTCTGTGTTGAAAGTGTTATTTTTCTGAGATGATTTTCCCCCACCTTGACCTCCCTATTGGAGTTTTCTTTTTATACTTGGTGGCTTTGCAATTGCCCACCCCTACTGTATATTTGATCTGTAACACTCCTCCCAGCCTAGTGTCTTTAGTTCATTCTACCTAATACAGAGAGAAAAAAACATTTTTTTGCACTTTATTCATCTGCTTTTACTGTGTTTGTGTTTCTTCCTACTTTATTACTTATTTTGCTCTTGCTTCCTTTTCTTAAAAGTACTTAATAGCATTTATTCTGCTGCATTTGTTTCTGCTTGTTGGTAGCCGATTAAATTGTAACTGTTATTCTAAGCCTTTGGATTATGCACTTGGGCTTTAGACCAGTTGTTTCACATTAGGAAGGTTTGTGGTCTGCACTGTTGTGGCAGGACAGGAAGTTTACATCCTTCTGAGATGGGAGTTGCTGACTGAAGGCTTAGTGTCTGTTCTAAAGTGTATTAGTTCTGGTTTAAGCACTTGGGTTTTGGTCCAGTTTTTTTAAATTAAGAAGGTATGGTCTGCACTTTTGTGGGAGGCTAGATTCTGCCTTTCTGAGCAAGGAATTTCTGGTCACAGGCTTACTGTGCCTGCTTATTTGAACTGTATCTTTCTGAAATTGGTGCGCCTTGTTGCTGCAGCATAGACCAGATATAGGACTGCTGAATCTAGCTTTGTTTGTATAACTTGAGCAGCAGGAGTGTGCAGTTAGAACTTATCTGATTGAAGACTGCTGGAGCAGGGCTCAGTTTTGAGCTTTTTTCTGGTTAATTGGGCAACTTGTTTAAATCAGTTGTTCGTTTTCTATTGTTTATATATATATATATATATATATATATATATATATATATATATATATATATATATATATATATATAATTGCATTCTGTTCATCTTCTTTTACTGTATTTGTGTTTCTTTCTACTTTATTACTAGTGGCATTGACTACAACTCTGATCTGAGATATATAACAATAAGTGTCCTTTTCTGTGCATTTAAAGAGTTTTTTTGATTGTATCTGCTTTCATTTCTGAAAAAAAAACAAAAAAAAATACTTGTTTCCCCCCTTTTTAAGCTAGTATAGTCCACTTTTCAGGTTAAGTGCTGAATTCAGGGCTATGTTACAAATCTCTATGTTTGCCCATACCTTACTTGGATAGAAGGAAGTTTTTCTGTTCACCTGTGAGAGAGGGGAGCTTTCAGCAGCCTATCTGTCCCTGGAGGAGTGGTTTCAGCCCAGAAATTAGTATTGTATTGCCATTTTGGGCTAATTTCTATCTCTTTCATTTTCCTGCTATAAATACCGCATTTGCCCGGTTTTGCACACTAGGCAGCGCCAGTTAGCTAGGGTATAACTATTCCCAGCTCCACAAAGTCTCCTCTTCAATTTTTCCCTTGGAACTAGACAAACTTTCACCTTAAGCACTCAGCCATTCATTTCTCAGCCCAGCACTTGCTCAAAACTCATAGCAAGCACTTATAAACCCTAGCACTAGACCCTCCTATACTGTACAGAAGGACAAGGCTCTCTATTCAACCTTACCAGCCATTAAGTAAAACAGTTCACTGTACCTATCCAGGCATGTGCAAAGGGCAGTTTTAGGTGTACTCTCCAGTCCAACTGGTGAATCTGGGCATTTTGAAGCAATGTTACAACTGCCTCATGTACACAGACAACCCTCTCCTCCTACCAGCAAACACTAATACATGTGAGAGATGCAATTATACAGCCAAACTGGAGGTTAAGCTCTCTCAACCCAAGGCTGGATCAAACAGTCAAGAGGAGAAGGGAAATACTTGCATCACACCACCAGTCTCACATAGACCCATTAAACCAGCACCGCCAAAAAACACACATAAATACACAAAAACATACTCGGAGGCTCTAAATAAAAATCTGCAAAAGCAACAGAGACCTCCAAAACAGACATCCAAGCAACCTCCACCCCCCAACACAAATCATGAAACACATACTTCACAAAACCAGTGTGCCATGCAATCACAGCCCTTAAATCAAAATAACATACCCAACGTACTAGTAATAGGTGACTCTATAGTCAGGCACACTGACGTGCCACTCACTAGGCTGTATAAGGAAAAGGCTACTGTTAGCTGCCTGTCAGATGCCAGGATCTGCCATGTAACACAATCACTCAGGTCATTCCAGAACAAGTACAAATACGACTCTGTCATTGTCCATGTTGGTGTGAATGGCCTGAGCCGTACCTCCCTGGATTACATGAAAAGAGACATGGAAGAGTTCTCTGATCTTGTAGCCCAGGCCGGTATGACCCTGACCCTGAGTAGCCTCCTGCCCTCACCAAGAATGATACCACAGTATAAAGAAAAATTATCAATTTCAACAATTGGCTACATTTCTGGTGTCATTCAAAAGGGAACCAGTGTCTGTCCACCTGGGATGACATGCTCGACAAGCCACGCTGCTTCGCACCTGTCACCCTTAGGCTTTTGAATACTGGCCAAGGCTCTTGCCACCCCCATAGTGCCTTTTTTAGGCAAGGCTCAAAAGACAAACCCACCACCATAAATAGCACAAGTAACAAAATACTGAGGGTAATGCTACTCAATGCCAGAAGTCTAAACCTCAAAATGCACGCAGTCGAGGCACTCCTCAGTATGGAGAAAATCGATATTTGTGCAGTAACAGAAACCTGGTTTAAGGCTCCAGAGAGCACCCCAGCACTACCAGGCTACAACTCATATTATACATTTTGGCCACAGAACCCGGACCGAAGTACAAAAGGTGGGGGCGTATCCATATTCATCAAGGATACCCACACCTCCAGGTTAGTAGCATAGCACAATGCTTCAGAGATCATCCACGTTCAGTAACAATGGGCAAAACTGCAATTCAAATTTTAGCTTGCTACAGATCACCCACCATGTCCCAGGATCCCCATTTCACATTTCTGGAAACACTGGGAAATATAAAGGTCCTACCAAACACCCTAATATTGGGTGATTTCAATTACCCAAACATTAATTGGGAGAACTACTCAAGTACTAACTCCCTTGCCCAACATTTCCTAGAATTTATAAACTCAAATGCCCTGGATCAACTGGTCAATACTCCCACCAGAGGTGACAACATATTCGACCTGGTCATCACCAATATGGGCGACCGGTGCTCCACACTGGAGGTCAACCCCTCACTGGTTAGATCTGACCATAAACAAATCACTTTGGATATCCACATTCCACCCCCACCCCCGGACAAGAAAACCACCATGAAAAACTTTTCAAAAGCAAACTTCACGTTACTTAAGACTGAGGTGGAAAGCTTCAAAGCCCCCATGCTAAAGGATAACATTGTCCAAGCTGCAAAATCCTTTACTAATGCATTCTACGGGCACCTACAAGAATGCATGGATCATGCTGTCCCAAGCAAAACCAAGACTTATTCCTCTAAGAAAAAGAAACCAGTCTGGTGGACTCCTGCCATAAACAAGCTATACAATAGAAGGAGGAAACTAGTACAGAAAAACTAAAATCCCAAGAAGGGAAGGCATCCCTGATTAGTATCAGCAAGAAACTACGATCCCTCATAAAATCATCCAAGGCGAGTTTCGAAAGAAAAAATACCAAGGACTCCAAAGATAACCACAAGGCATTTTTTAGCTATGTCAAGAATCTAAGTGGCAATGCTCAGATCTGCTCGGAGTTAGTGCAGAATGGTACAAAATACACTGAACCGACTGATATTGCCAACATCCTGGCAGACAGGTTCAGCGCAAACTTCACCCCCCCTCTCACCCCCAAAAGGGCCCATAACCATGCCAGAAGAATGTAGAGCTCCTGAAATCACAGACACTCAGGTTAAAACAGCCTCTCCAAAGCCAAAAACACAGCATCAATGGAACCGGACGGTGTCCCAGGCTGCATCCTACACAAGCTCAAAGATAAATTAACCCCTCACCTAAACACACTGTTCAAACTCAGCCTCTCCACAGGTTACATACCCATAGAGTGGTGCACAGCAACAGTTATTCTGTTCCACAAAGGTAGAGCCACAACAGACCCTGGGAACTATCGCCCTATAAGCCTGACTAGCTTGGTCTGCAAGGCTATGGAGTGCATCATCATGGAACTCATTAACAGAGACATTGGGAACCTCCAAACACTGGACCCTACCCAGTTCGGCTTTGTTATAGGCAGATCATTCCTCCTAAACCTGGTGGACTTCTTTGAGACAGTTACCAAGGCTATAGATCAGAGGGAAGGTGGTACACACAGCCCACCTAGACCTCGCAAAGGCCTTTGACACCATTCCCCATTCTGGTATTATAGACAAGCTTACCAGCCAGAACATAAACCCCTACGTCACAAGATGGGTTTCCAACTGGCTCATGGATAGAACCCACATGGTAAGAGTTGCGGGAGCTTGGTCTGACTCTAAACCAGTTACAAGTGGCGTTCCCCAGGGCTCAGTCCTAGGACCCCTCCTGTTTGGCATATACTTCTCAGAGGTACAGGCAAGCACAGGAGGACTGTGGCTGACCAAGTTCACAGACAACTGCAAACTAGGGGCTATAATCTACTCTCCAGTTGACACAGACATCCTCCAAAAGGCTCTCACTGAGACAGACACCTGGTGTCAAAATTATGGCCTCAAGATAAATGTCAAAACGTGCATAGTCATCCCCTTTGGAAAAAACAAAGTACTCACAAACTACCACATAGGTGGTAGTCCCCTAAATACAGAAGACATAATAAGGGATCTGGGGACCCAAGTAGATAGTAAACTCTCCTTTGATAATCATATTGCCAAAGTGGTTAGAAAATCCTTCTACATGGCACACCTTATCACAAAAGGGTTCACATCCAGATCAAAAGAGGTCATTGTGCCCCTCTACTCATTGCTCATCAGACCCATCATAGAGTACAACACCCCATTTGGGATGTATCTTACAAGACACCTGCAACAGCTGGAAAGATCACAGAAGTGCCTCACCAAGAGAATCACTGGCCTCAAACAGATGCCCTATGAAGCTCGACTGAAGATACTCCAGCTGTACTCGGTTGCATCCCGCCTACTCAGAGGTTATCTCTGCCTGACATACAAGGCCATGTCCAACCCAGAACTGATGGACATGCTCCACCTAAAGAAAAGCTTATCCCCTCGAGCCACACGCTCCAGGGATCTAAACCTCACCACAACAATAAATAGGACATGCTGGAGGGATAGATTCCTGTCACAGAGACTTCCCATGCTTTGGAACAAGATTCCAATCTACATTAGGCAGAGATCCTCGCTAACACTCTTCAAGAGAAACCTTGATGAGTGGATGGGAAACAGAAAGTTTACCCCAGGGATCACTTCAGTGGCTCTGCTGGACAGAGGCACAGGGAACTAATCTAAGGGGGTGGTGAAAGCCAACACATTCTGGCTAGGCTTATAAATGCCTTCAGGCAGATAGCTTAGTACCTACCTATGAACCTATAAACCATTAACAAACTGCAGTTATTTTATCTGGAGTATAATCTGAATATGCATAGGTTATACTGATATTTGCTCATGCCTGATGTATCTTAGGCCTGACCAAGTAACCGGACTTAAGCTAGGCATTAGAAAATCTCACTGTTCCCCATACTGCCAAGGGATTCAGAAAGAACCGTACCACTTGCATTAAGGGTTGTGATAAAAAAAGGAATGTATCCACAATATAGTATTATTGTATTCAGAGACACATCACTCACAATGAAAAAATACTTCATTATCAAAGTGAAGTCAAAAGTCAAAGTCAAAAATAACTCATTCTGACCATACACCAAATGCTCAGCTGAACAAAATGTTATTTCCCCAAGCTCATGTACAGACATAAAAACAAAGAAACAGCAGCACAGAAACAAAAGCACATACACACATCAGTGACAACAGATACAATGAAGGCACAGAAAAACACAGAAGGCACAAAGCTCCAACAACCGCGGTCTCTTCAATCCAATCCAGTCTAACCTCATCACCACCATCTCTATCTCCAACACCAGCATATTCTGTCTGTCCACATCAGCGCTGTCTCCCTCTCCAACACTAGCATATCATAAGTCCAGATTGTCCCCTCTGACACCACAGACCACTTCTGATGCA
Source organism: Protopterus annectens (assembly GCF_019279795.1). NCBI lineage: Eukaryota > Metazoa > Chordata > Ceratodontiformes > Protopteridae > Protopterus > Protopterus annectens. Next base: position 480,313,660 of record NC_056732.1, on the reverse strand, counting down.
AAATAAAATCTGGCAGAAAAAAAAATCAGGCAATCACTACTGTATATGAACAACCGCCACTACCTGAAGGTCCGAAAGGCCACTTCCAGCTCAACGATCCTCCAACAATCCAAACAAGCACAGTCACAGTCACCATTCCTTCACCAGCACCATCATTCATTTTCCAATCAAAACCAGATCCTCTGACCAACAATTCATATCTGGTCCTTCCAAATCCAATCCTGCAGTCAGTTCTGGTCACTGCCAATCTGCCTTCCACATTCAGCACTCACCCATCGCCACTGAAGGCCCAAACTTCCTTAGTCAGCTTAGTTTAACAACAAAATAGCTTATAGCAAGCAGACACAACATGACACCACGACACTTGTCCAGACCAAAAGGACTAACTAGCAATCAACGGTCCACAAGAGCAATATCAAAACATCTTCTTCTTCTTTCGGCTTTTTCCCAGTTAGGGGTCGCCACAGTGGATCACCTGTCCACTCATGATTGGCAGTGGAGTTTTACAGTGTTGAGTTGCCAGCCCAGTGCCCAACCTTCCACAGAAGGCACGCATGCACACACTCACACCTAAGGCCAATTTAGAGTGTCCAATCCACCTACAGCATGTCTTTGGGAGGAAACCGTAGCACCTGGAGGAAACCCACACGACCACAGGGAGGACATGCAGATTCCACACAGAAGTCACCCCAGCCGAGGATCAAACCAGAGAACCTCTTACTGTGAGGCGGCAATGCTAACCGCTGCACCACTGTGGCCGCCCAGCAATATCAAAACATCAAAAAACAAAAATGTACATTGAAAGCCAGAGAGGCCGCTGCCATACAAGGCGCCACCATATTAGCTCATATCAGCTAGTTTGTATATTTTTTAATAACTGTTAACCAACGTGAGTGCAGAATAGCACTTTCCCATGGTAGTTAACAGAGATGGCTGATGCAATGTGCTAACACAGGCACCTACCATTATTCACACACACACACACACACACACACACACACACACACACACACACACACACACACACACACACACACACACACACACACACACACACACACACACACACACACACACACACACACACACACACACACACACACACACACACACACACACACACACACCATATGCCCCATACTTGTGCATGTATTGTCAGAACATCCCTGATGTCTCCTTTTTCCTGTCCTGGTAAATCGCGAATGATTACATCATTAATGCCAGACATTAGAGTTTCAAAAATCATATTATTCAGTAAATGCATGATAATGCAAAAGTTGTTATGGTAGCATCTTTCTAAGCTTGTAGAAGGAATAAGTAGAATCCATCCCTGAGTGTGTGTCTTTCTTATGCTAAGAGGTTGAGAAGGTATGCTTTATGTTCCCTGTCCCTATCCTTTGTAACTCATGAATGGCAGGCACTGATCATTAGCTGTGATCCTCAGTATAAAGAAAATCTTGCTGCATTAAGTTATCAGTTAGTGCAGTCGGTTAATGCTGATGTGTCCTGAGGCAAGAGCGCAGGGTTTGAAGCCATTTCCCCCTTTGCAGTTTAGCTTTTTTAGGTCTTATTTTTTAACATTACATCCCTAGTGACTAATGATTGTCCAAAGGACTAATATCCTGTGTGGGAGGTGGGAGAGTACAGGCTAGAATCTTCTGCAGTGCCTTTAAGGCATACTATGTATAGTATTCCTGGTATCTAGTGGCATCCTGCTCCATGCTGATTTTTTTTAATTAAGTGCCTTTAAGGTACACTATATAGAGTATCCCTGATGTCTAGTGTTCCCCTGATCCAAATTATGTGTAATTGCTGTTGAGGCATGAGAAGAAAGTGTGGCCCTTGGTGACTAGTGTTCCCCTGTCCCACATCTTGTACAAGTGTCCTTTAAGGCACAGTCGGTTAACCCTGGTGCCTAGTGTTTCTTCCCTTTTAAACACACATACACACACACACACACACACACACACACACACACACACACACACACACACACACACACACACACACACACACACACACACACACACACACACACACACACACACACACACACACACACACACACACACACACACACATATACACACATACACATCTTGTATAAGTGTCATTAAGACATGGAATTAAAGATTTCTTCATGATGTCTAGTGTTTCCCTCCATAACCCATGTTTTTTGAATTTTCTCTGTTGTCTAGTGGTTCCCTCCATGATTTACATCTTTACAATTCTCCCTGGTGTCTAGTCTTTCCTCCTGTCACATGTCTTTAGAGTTCTCTCTGGTGTTTGCTGTTTTCCCCCTTGACCAATATCTCTATACTTATTCGATGGTGTCCAGTGGTCCTTCTGGCCTAGTGTAGCAGATGTTGCTTAGTCTAAGGTTGTGTGGAACTATGACAACCACCTCAACCCCCCCATACATATTTACACTCTCATTCCATAAACAGTCACATACACACACACACACACACACACACACACACACACACACACACACACACACACACACACACACACACACACACACACACGCGCACACACACACACACGCGCACACACACACATGCACTCACCTAATCTGCTTCCTCACTAACCCCCCTACTGTGATCTCCAGGTAGATACACACACCCATATATACACACACACCACCTAACACCACATGTTCACTAAACTCCCCAGTGCTTACATCTGCCACCATGAAAAGGCTGTGTTCACTGTCACAAGAGGCCAGGTGTGGCCATGCAAATCCTTATTGCAGGCAGTGCTGTGGAAGTAACATGGCTAATCTGACTGGGCCAGGTGGCATGTTACCAAAGCCCATATGGACCAAGTAAGATACCAGCAGCTAAGGAACCAGACAAAAAAAAATCACTACACCCTCCTACAACAAAAATATCAGCTAAAACTTCAAAAGTTCTGGGCTGGTATTAACAATCTTCTCCACCCAGGCTGTTCCGCCACTCCTACCCCATCAGCTGCCCTTGATAAATCCTCTGTTGAAATTGCAGCTTCAACTCCTTCTTTACTGAAACTATCCAGTCTCTAGCTACCCATCTCACTCCATTGGACACAAACACCAGCTCTGGCACATCTAGCCCTGATCCACCCAGTACTCAACCCACCTTTACCTTTCAAACCGTACCTACCAACCGGATCCGGACCTTACTCAAAAAGCAGAAACCTACTACACTAGCTGCTGACCACCTCCCAGCTGAATATCTTCAAAAAGCAGCTGATGCCATAGCACTTCCTATTTCTGTTCTGATCAACAGATCCATCTCAGAAGGATCCATCCCAGCAATATGGAAAATATCACGTTATACCTCTCCATAAAGGAGGAAGTTCCACAGAATTATCTAACTTTAGACCTATAGCCATTCTTTCTCCACTAGCTAAAATCATGAAAAGATGCATACACAAACAAATCATGCACTTTCTTATTCAAAATGGAAAGCTCGCCGACTCTCAGCATGGCTTTAGGCCATTCCACAGCACCACCACAGCTCTTCTATCTTTCTCTAATGTCATCAGTCTTCATCATAACAACAATAAACTATCTTTAGCACTGTTCCTAGATCTCAAAAAGCTTTTTATATGATCAACCATCAGCTACTGCTCAATACCCTACAAACCATCGGTTTAGACCAACACGCAATACAATGGTTTCACTCCTACCTAAATGGTAGATGGCAGGCTGTCCTATGGCAGAACAAGCTGTCATCCCAACTTCCTCTAACTCTAGGTGTCCCACAAGGGTCCATACTAGGTCCCCTTCTTTTCTCTATCTTTATCAGTGATCTGCACACCACCATCCCAGGAGTCACCTGCATCCAATATGGAGCTAAATCAATGCTAATATGCTCCGCCTCCTCTTCTACACAACTTCTAAGCCTCACCCAGACCACATTCAGCATGGTAGAAACATGACTAGCTAATCGCCGTCTGCTTCTAAATCCTAACAAAACCAAGCTACTAATTTTCTCCCCTAACCATCGAATCCATCCTCCTTCCTTCAACATCAAATCTAGCAATGACACCATTATCTCCTCTGATGTCCATACAAAGCTTCTAGGGGTAATAATAGACAACAACCTTAAATTTGATAAACATGTTAGTCACACTATTAAGTCCATCAACAAAAAACTTGGCTCCCTGTACAGAGCCAAACCTTTCCTCACCCCCCCCAGCTAGGGTAGCTATTGCAAGATCACACCTCCTCTCTACCCTTATCTATGCCTCCCCTGTACTCACCAACTTATCCAAAACCGATCTCAACAAATTATCAGGATGTTAGAATCATATAGCCAGATTTGCTACAGGCATGGCTTTTAGGACCCACCATTGCCAGAACCTCAAAGCACTGGGATGACTAGAGTATCCTACCCTTCTATAGTTCAACCAGCTTATAGTAGTGCATAAAATACTCCATCAACCTGATAACACCCCTGCCCTCAAAAATATTCTCACCCCTCATAGTGCCCCCAGGCCATTATGCTCAGCTGATAAACTAATGATACTGACCCAAAAATCCAACAACTCTGCAGGCGATGCTATATTTGCCAACTCAACCGGTCAAATCTGGAATTTACTCCCTACTACCATTACCAAGGAAACCTCACTACCTCTATTTAAAAGAGAACTCAAAAATACCTCACATCTCATTAGCTGTGCTATTGTTCTAAACCTGACTAACAACTTCACTAATACATGTCTTGCTACCCAACCTGCTGTATCTATGCCTCATAGCATTTGAATGTCTAAGCATTGTGAATTATGAGATCTGATTGTATTCTATGTTCACATTTTCTGATACGTCTTTGCCAATCAGATGCAACTCTGCACATTGTGTATATTGATATCTGCCTGTATTCTTTGTCTATATTTTTCTAAACAAGTCTGCCTGAGTTTATCACTCAGTGATGTATGTACTGTTTCTTTTTGGTATGTGGAGCTTTTCTCCCCGGGCCTCCGCTGAAAATGGACATATATCCAGTTGTACTATCTCAGTCAACAAATGAAAAATAAATAAATAAATAAATAAACAAACAAAAAATAAATAAGTAATTAGCATAATGCTTCTTGCATGGAGTGTCACATATGCATCTAGCATGGCAGGGGAGATAGCTCACCACAATGCTGAAGGCCTTTGTACTGCAGCACTACGGTAGGGATGTCTATAAATATAAAACGTCACCACAAGGTGTGCACCTTGTGCACATCACATGGTACATTTTTGAACTCGGCCCTGCAGTTTACTGCAATTATACAGTGACTTGTTATTTTGTAGGTTATATGTTATTTAAGTACTCATCATTTTATTTTATTGCTATGTTCTGTTGCACAGAGAAGTAGTTTCATACTTAAGTTGTTAGTAAATGCGACGTTTCTGTGTCATCCATTTGCTTTTCTCACTGATGTCTTTATGCAATACTGCCTGACTAGGCTAATGTGCAGAACATTTTGTCAACACATTTATTTTTAAAGAAGATGCATCCACGCATCACATTGTTTAATGTTGCATTTGTTACAGATTATTTAGCTTTAAACTGTAAGTGTACCTGGTTACTCACCTTGGAAGCATTAATAACAACAATGGAGAGAGGGAGTCTCTGAAAAAAAAAAATTGCAATTTCCTGGCTCTCTGCAGCATTACTTTGGCCCTCCATATGTGCTGTTTTCATTTCTAAGCCATTATAATAATTTATTCCCTTATTTATTTTTAAATAAATAAAAAGTAGTTGCATTGTCAACTATGCCACATGTTTGCTTGACTGTTGACTAAAGTCAGCATCAGATGCAACATTAATTATTAAAAAAAAAATTAATAAAAATTGTTTCCTACGGCTGGGCTGGCTTTATCTGATATACATGTTACAGACTGACTCTAGTCTATGGTATAACTTTGCAGCTGAAATAAAGATATCAAGATTTGTGGGGGTGCCTCATATTATTTATACTAATACATGGTTATAATTGTGACTGTCCAGAATGCATTCCTGTCTAAATAAAGAACTGTCTTTGCCTTTGCTTTTGTAATAATTTTGTAATTAGGAAAGATTTGTAATGAGTGGGAGTGCATGGAAATCTATATGCTGATCTGTATTTTGGTTCTTTCTTGAGATTCTGAACTATTTTTTTACTTACTAAATTATACATAACTACTAAGATCTGATAAGATGACTGTGCACTTGTTTTCGACAGTTTATTTTCTGTGCACTGTATATAGATGTGCTGTGATTGTTGTGTATTATATGTGAGCATCAGAGCTGTAGAAACAGCTGGGTGCATGGGGTACTTTCCCTAGATGTCCACTTCTAGTGGGTGTTGCTTGATGTATCTGACCCCAGTAAGTATGGTCTCAGTGTTTCCATTGTAACAACTTGACAGTTTACACATGAACATTAAGTGGTTTTAATCACCTATTGGCAACTTGTAACTTAGAAACTATTTTTATTTTTAAGGTAGCTGTACACTAGCTGTCCATTCATTTTCTATGCTGTCTACAAACAAGTTTGACTTCTGGCATCTTGTGAATTGTCAGACTGCTCTTTGCTTAAAGATAATATTGATAATATTGATAAACATTTTAAAATCTTTTTGTTCTCTTTATAGGCAAACACAGCTGCTTGACAACATCCCAGTAAATTCAAAAAAAGGCATGTTTTCTAATGTAGCAACCTAATAACTTGTTAGCCTAAAACCATGTTTTGATATTTTACAATTTGTCATTAGGTGATCATGATTTGATCACGACATAGGGGCAGAAAATAGATGCATTGCTCCTGGCATTGAAATATTTTGCTGCAGCTCTCTGGTGAGTATGCAAGTGTGTAAGGTTTCTTCATTGCGCATATAATTGAATGCTGATAATACAAATCATGTATGTATGCACTATAATATAAATATTTATCTCCTGTTTCTTAGGTTCACAGTCCCATAGGTGTATACTACACTAATGACCACAAGGGCCTTTTTAAGCCTAGCCATGCATCCAAAATCTCTGACAAGTTTTGATACCCTTGACAAGTGTAAGCAGGGGCTTGAGAGATTAAACATTTACAAGCTAGGACCTGGGAGATGAACCATTTACAGACTGCCTGTGTCCATTAGAGACCAAACCAGGAATGAATTTCTGTTCACCACCCAACTGTCCAAATTTACATTTGAATTGGTTTAGGGAGGAACTCTGCTTAACATGGATAGGGAACCTGTTCCAGAGAATGGGGTAGTCTCTGGGATACATACCTGTCTCTCTAGCAGGTCCTATTTATATCACAGGCAGATTTTAAGTCTTCAGAATGGGTAATTCTGGTGCTGTTTGTTTTGCAGATATACAGGAGGCCCATCAGAGTGGGGTCTGACAATGCCTTGTATGCCAGGCTTAAATCTCTCCCAACAGCCTGTAGGAGACAGAATACAGAGATAGGGCCTTGTGACATTAATAAAACTGGCCTAAGAACTGAATGCACTTAGTATTTTGTGCAATTTGCTAGTCATTTTAACAGAGTGCAGTTCTGATGGCACTGTGCAAGTAAAAAGACTTACAATACAATCTGAAACTGCATCTGTGGCATGTGAAGCAGTGCAGCAAATTAAGTGGGATAGCTGACAAGAAACACTAAGGAATCATTTTTGTTTATTTACATTTTGTAGGGAGAGGCTCAATTTCAGAGGAAACCTGGGGAAAGTAGGAATACAAACTATATATAATCAAAAATATTGGTTTAAATAGATGCACATATAAGAGATATATAACCCAGACATATATAAGGTAAACAAGACAGAAAAGTAGGAAGCTAGATATGAAACACAAAGTAGAATAAAGGTAATAGAGGGGGTTGTCATATAATACATAGGCATAACAAGAGGCCGCAAAGGGACATTCTACACTAAAAAATATACAAATGTAGACCATAAAAACATTTTAGAAATGAAACATATATAATATATTCACTAAAGGAACTGGGACCAATAGGTGATGTCATTCAAGTCCTACCAGGTAGAAAAAAATAGTGAAGGAGGAGAAGGAGAAAGGAAGATAAAGCCTGGCTTACTGGGTTATAGAGATATGGTTAACAAGAAGCAGGGAAAAGCTGAAATGCTGTTAGGAGAAAAGTAAAGCTCTTAGACTGCAACAGTGAGTACTCTAGAAAGTAAGTGAGTTACATGAAAAATGCCTGAAGTTATCCAGTTTTGTACAGTAATTAATAACTTGATGGACAGAATGAGAAATTTAAACTACATATAGATGAAGACAGTATCTTGCAGAAGATACTTTTAAAGCCTAGGAATATTTGGCACTCAAGAGAAAACTGTGTGCACATTTTTAATGTATTCTAGTTACCTGGTGGCACCATTAAGTCAGAAACTATGGATATGTGACTAACAAAAATAAAAAGTCCAGTAACATTTGCACTTAAACTAATTATCCTAATATATTATATAATATCAATAATAACCTATATATGAGTGTATGTACACGTGTGTTTGTGTGTGTGTGTGTGTGTGTGTGTGTGTGTGTGTGTGTGTGTGTATACGTGTACGTGTATATTTGCTTGAATGTATATATGGAATCTTAAACATTTATATACTCTTATTCAGTTGTGAAATATCTTGCAATGCTCTACCAGGTTCTTATCTACTATCATGGGTCTATATTAGAACATCGAAGTTTCGCATGCTCTAATATCGAACCCTATTCAGCAAAAGCTGAAAACATTGAACATACACTACAGCGAATTTTTTCCTAGGGAAAAACTTTGCTGTTCCAAAACACATACATACAACACAAGCACACCAAACAAACTGCAATCCACACACATACACCTAAAATCTTACACCTAACCCTACACTAAACTATACACACACCACTAACTATCCACTTACCTTAATCCAAACCCTAACCCTAAGGTCTGTCACTATCGCACACTCACCTCACCCGCTCCCTAACCCTAACTCACCTAACCTGCCCTAACCCTCACATCCACACGATTTTCTGTTTCTTTGATATTTTCAGCTTTAGCTGAATAGGGCTCGATATTAGAACATTCGAAGTTTTGAAATTTTCAACCAAAAGGGGAAGTATTCTCTTAATGTATACCAACAGCTGTAAAGTCTACAATCTGTATGCTACTACTCTGTATTGTCTCCTTTGTAAATGTTTCTTCTCTCTGCAAACTTAGGAAGTTTTTTTTCCCCTAGGACTTTGCTAAAAACAGACACTTGTTGTCCAGTTAGACTAACCTGGCAAGCAAATGTTAAATAAATAAAAATAAATATCGGGGCATGTGGTTTGTGTAAAGTTGAAATAGCTGTTAAAACAGTTCACAGTTTAAAAACAAAGGCTGCTTGACTAAAGAATCAATAGTACTGTCAAAGAAAAATCTCAGAAACTGAGCAGAGCCAAAGGAATGATGTCCTGCATGTCTGTGCTGATTTACTCACTGTTTTAGGGTGTTTCCTGGAAAACACTACATATAAAATTAAATCTCTTGTTGTACCAGAGATTTATAATCCCAAAAAAGTACATATTTCACTCAGAAATAAACGTGAAAATGAACTGAAGAGAAATTATACCTTATATGGCACTAAATAACAATTAAAATCAAAAGAATGGATGGGCTATATGGTTACTGCTGCAAAATGGATAAAACTCACATTTGTATTGATCTATAAGAGTTGAATAATGTGAGTAGTCCCAAGAATTTAAATTATTTTTTTTCAGCAATTGATGAAAACCAGAGCTTGTGGAAGCTAAGACTAAATGAACAAAACCCCAAACTGTGTTAATGTTATACACTGTTAAGAAGGCATGGATTTATTAGACTTCTGTTTGTGTTTTGTCAGTGCCAGATCTGGTCCAAAGAGCTGTTGTCCTAATAACTGAAGGCTTGGAATGTGCAGAAAATATGATCAATGATTTCTTATGTGGGGTCAAACACAACAGCATGCTAAGAGATACTTTTAAATACAGCATAATTCCATACTACTCCTGACTACAGTTAGATAAAATAAATTCAAGCTAAATAAAAGCAAATGTGAAATCAAGTTGACAAGTCATATTATAATTTCACTGGGTCTAAAAGCTGATGCATAAAAGTTCCATGCTGGTGTGCTATGGCTGAGGCAAGGAGGCATTATAGAGTTTTATTGGAGTTGTGCAGTATCTTGGAAAGTTTGTTCCAAATATGTCAATTAAGAAAGCTGATAAAGCAATATGTAGCTTGTGAATTAAGCTACTGAAGTTATGAAGCAGCAAGGGTTTATTTAAATTCTTAAGAAACTAATTACAAATATTACAATTTCAAACTGCTATGATGTAAATAAGCTTGTTGTGATACAAGTAGAAATAATCATAATAGCATAAGAAGTATATTCCTACAACGGAACAGACTAGCTACCTATGGGTTAAGAACACTTACAGATGCATAAAAGGGATACTGAGTTTAAACAGGAATTGTTAGCAATCATGCATGAATGTAAGAAATTCCATCTGGATGCATTGGATAAATAAGTTCAGATAGAAACAGATCCTATATTTTATAAAGCATATTCTTGGAGCATTTGTAAGAGGCACCTCTAAAATTGCAGAGGAAGGCGCTAAATCTACACAAGCATGAGCTGAAAGTAAAATAAAGAACAGGCTATGAACTACATATACCGGTTACACTGAGTAAATCATATCTTGTGAGAAATAATTCAGAACTGCTTAAAGAACTAGAAATTATATGGATAATACTTCAAATACCAAAATAAAAAAAAATAATTTTAGAAATGTGCCAGCACTGACTTATAAGTGCATGTTCTAAAAATGTTACAATGAAATGTTGGCCTAAGCAAAATTCATTAGTAAGGAAATAAATTCATGTTTTACTTTTAAAGATGAAATAAGATGTCGCCAGGGACTGATTTTCTAAAAATGATGAAACACTAGTTCCCATTAAACTGAGAAAGGTAATGATTCTGAGGATACTTAAAATATATCCAGGCTAAGCAAAGTTCAAAGGAATGGCAAGACAGAGAACAAATAGTAAAGAGTTGTGTCATTTACAATAAATGTCATAACAACAATCCACATGGAGTCACTTATACATAAATTTGTTTGAGTTCATGAAGTCCAACTAGCTTATTGTATCATTTATTATTCCAGGTATTCCGAAACAATCAGATTACTAATACATCCTGTTATCCAGGTGTAAATTAAAAACAGTACTTCATAATCAAAATGGCTGCATCAAGAAAGTACCTGCACTACTGTGTTACTTATCATTTTACATGAGTTATATGTTTGCATATCTGTATTTAAATCACCAACTGCAAACAAAACTTAAGATACAACACATTATGGTTCAAAGCAGTGAATACATGCCAATTCATTTTCTGCATGCATGATGAAAAAATATCGAGATATGTTTCTGTATGAATGTTTACGATGACAAATAAGAACTAAAAAATAAAGTCTCCTTATTTGGCAAATGTTTCACTCTTCATTAAATAAACATGTTGCATGGGTCAAAGTAAGATGGGTACTGAATTTGAAGAATGTAAAGTCCCAGTCAAGTACTCTGTGAAAAAAATACTCTGTCCTTTACAATCTAATCATACCTAATGCTATAGATCTGACTTCTGTGAGTTACTAACAAAATGGCATAATGCCAATATGACAGACAGACAGACAGCTCAAATATAGAAAACAACATCAGAAAAAAAAAATCAAAATAAACACCCATTTCTGCCAAGACAATAATATTTAACCTCAATGTTTAAATTTAGTTAGACACTAAGAGAGAAATATTATAAGAGAGTGAGGCTATGCTTTTCTTATACGTCTTTGAACTGATATTACATAAATACATCATATTGCAGTACTGCCACGAGGCCCATAATTCCATGATATAATGTTATTGTTCTGGATCTATGGCAAAAAGTGTACCTCAGAATCGCAGATCACCTCAGCTCTGAGCAGATATAACCCAGGTTTTGATTTCACAAATGACCCTTGTATGATAATGTCAATGCAGGTGGTAGCCTCCTGCATAGGGTCAACATATCCAAATCTCACACTCATTCACCAAACGTTGATCCCCAAAGTTCTCATGAGGAACCCAAACCCAATTCAAAAAAAATGACTTGCTGTTCATCATCTATGGGCCACTTTCTCCTCCTGCCAGAAAAACAATCTAAATTTTGTCAGTAATCTCTTACCAAAGGAGATGTGGAGGGATTTCTACCTGTAGGTTCATAGGTTCCTACTAGGCTATCTGCCCTAGGGCATTTATAAGCCTAGCCAGAGTGTGTTTGGCTTTCGCCACCCATTTTAAATTAATTTTGCTATGCCCTTTTTCGAGGTTAGTATACTGTGCCTCTGTCTAACAGTGACACAGAAGTGATACCTGGGGTAAACCTATGATCTCCCATCCACTCATCAAGATTCCTCTCGAAGAAAGTCAATGAGGGACTCTGCCTAACCTGGACTGGGATTTTATTCCAGAGTGAAGGGAGCCTCTGGGTTATGAATCTGTCCCTCCAGCATGTCCTATTTATTTCAGTGCTGAGGTTCAAGTCTCTCGAGCATGTAGCTCGATGGGATTTGGATTTTCTGAGGTGCAGCATGTCCATTAATTCCGGGTTGGACTTGGCTTTATACGTCAGGCACAGATCGCCTCTGAGCAGGCGGTATGCCACTGAGTAGAGCTGGAGTTTCTTTAACCGGGCAGCATATGGCATCTGTTTGAGCCCTTTGATCCTCTTGGTGAGGTACTTTTGGGGTCTTTCCAGTTGCTGCAGGTGTCTGGTAAGGTACATCCCAAAAGGGGCATTGTACTCAATTATGGGCCTGATGAGGGATGAGTAAAGAGGCACGATGACCTCCCCTGATCTAGATGTGAATCCCTTCATGATTAGGTGGGCTATATAAAATGTTCTTCTAACCACTTTGGCCACGTGGTTGTCAAATGAGAGATTGCTATCAACTTGGGTCCCCAGGTCCCTAATTACTTCTTTTGTACTTAATGGATTACCACCTATGTGGTAATTTGTGGGCACTTTGTTTTTGCCAAAGGGGATGACTATACACTTTTTGGCGTTTAGCTTGAGGCCATGGCTCTGGCACCAGTTGTCTGTTTCTATGAGGCCCTTTTGGAGGATGCTTGTGTTGGCTGGAGAGTCAGTTATGGCGCCAGGTTTGCAGTCATCTGCGAACTTGGTCAGCCACAGTCCTACCGTGTTGGCCTGTACCTCCAAGAAATATATACCGAACAAAAGAGATCCCAGGACTGAGCCTTGTGGGACGCCACTTGTAACTGGTTTGGAGTCTGACATGGCTCCAGCAATTCTAACCATATGGGTTCTGTCCTTGAGCCAGTTTGCAACCCATCTAGTAACACAGGGGTTTATATTTAAGCTGGTGAGCTTATCTATAATGCCCGAGTGGGGTATTGTATTGAAGGCTTTTGCGAGGTCATCATCATCTTCCTAGCCACATCCAATAAATATAGTGACAGTGATGACCACAAGTACACACAGACCCCTCAGTAGGTACCTGAATCTGAATGATTCATAAGTCATCTTGAAGGTCTCATCAATCACTAACTGCCACCCTCCACTCCTCTATTCTTATCTTGGTCACAAATCACATCAGGTAGTGAAAAATGCTTTGACAGCCACCCACAGGCAAGAATCTTTACAGCAACCAGAAATAGTACTATCTTTTATCCACATCTCTTTCCTAAAGGAGTATTGCAAGGTTTACTGATAGGTCATTATTTTTCACCATTTTTATCAATGTCTTAACCATTGCCAATCCTGAATGAAAGGTCTGTATGAAGATGGTCTTGTCATTCTGAGAACTAATTAATGGGTGATTACTCACCAACAAGATAAGCTCTATATTGAGCAATAGCAACAATATCATGTCAACCAGACTGAAAAACAACAGCTTTAAACTTTAAGAAAAGCAGGGCTAAGTTGTCTGGCTCCCTTTCTTTAATCAGAAATGCCCTGCAGAACTAGGAATTATTTTTACTTGCACCGAGAGTGCTAAAGTTGTTAATCAGGTCTTCTAGCTGGATCTACTACATCAGTCTTGCACATCATGTAAACATCAGCCTTGAAACTAGTGCACAGCAGTTTTTTTCCTTTCCTTCAGTTTGACAAGCGCTGTAACTGAAAATGGAGGCTCAGTTCCAATTACTGGCTATGTTCACCTTCGTCTGTATGTACCTCCATACTCATTATCAATGCACAATGACTACAGCTTGTTATTTAAAATGAGCTTCTAGACTTAACTTATGAACCCCCTAGCAATGAGTGTCACTGCACGGCCTATAATGGAGTGGGGTGACTACCCCCCTACGAGTATTTAGCCCTTCTTACCTGTATACTCATGTATAGATTTCTGAATCTTGGTTAGTATTCACCACTATTCTGCTGACTGCAAAATCATTCAGCATATTGAAGTGAGAGCTTTGGCCTACTTCTACATCTGAATTTATTACTCAGACAAGTAACACTCTGGCTCCAAGATCCTTTCAGTTTCTCATCCAAGGCTAAAGAATACCATTTCAGGTTATATAAGGTCACTGCCCAAACTTCCATAATTTGTCTTAGTCCAAATACAAATACAAGTGCAAGTCTGAAAAAGGGAGTAACTTGGTCTAACAAAAACTCTTTGGCCCCACTGTACACTTTACTGTTCGGTCATCAGTGAATGCAAATGTTAATGCCACTTAGATATGAAATGTAGTTTCATCTGTAGTTTAGCTATTATTGCTAAATTATCTGTTATACTATTTCAGGAATGTATTCATCAACCATATGCTGATGTTGTTTTAACTCAAATGAAAAAGGACCCCTGCAATGCAAATTATATACAAGGCTGACATAAATAGATACATAAACAGACAAAATGTAGAAAACAAACACATGAATGAATGAACAAATACCTTTTCCATTGCTATCCTTAATCCTTTTTATTCCTTTGTACTTCCCTTGTCTCATCCTACAACACTCTTACTCGAGTACCCCATATCCATTGCCAGGTCTACAAGCCTTACTAACACCCCTGGACTTTCTCTGATACAGACTGGGGTCAGCATAGATTTTATGAGCTTTCTGGTGAGGGGTCTTGCCATCCTTCTATCTGCTGGGGTGGGTTAACTTAATGGTCTAGTCCATTGCTCCCCTTTCCTTTATGGAATCCATGATTATGTTTGAGGGGCAGTCATGCAATGGAAATGTGTGGTGCATTACCCCACCTACACAGCAGTTCATCCAGGTCCACCACACTGCCCCTCTTTGGACCACACCCCCCTCACAGCACACCATTCCCACTCTCCACCAGGGATCATCACAGGGAATATCCATGTAACCACCCTTCCTCCTCTGGTTTGTAACACCCATCCCTCCTTCGCTGTCATTCTTTCAGTTGTCCAAGTTGCTAGCTGAACCCAGGTTACCTGAGGTGTGGTTAGGGCTGTATCCTTCTACACCATCAGAGTGGAGATAATATCGATGCTTAATGTATTCTTGTTCTGTGACTCTATACATGGTCTTTGAGTCTGTAGACCCTCATCTTTAAATGTATTTGTCTCGACATTTTCTGTAATCTGCATGGATGAGCATTAACTGCATATAAGTTTGCATACATCCACGATGTTCTAAATATAATGTTTCTGATCCATCCATCCATCCATCCATAACTCCTTTTCTCATTTTCACATAGGTTTGGGGTGTCACTTCAATTGTTAAAAAACAGATTGAGACGAAGAAATCTATTTCTAACTTGTATCACTTTGTAAAAACATTACATTATGATCACATCTGATGTAAAGCAGCATAATTTATTTTACTTTTTATACTTTCCTTCTAAAATAAATATGTTTAACCATATTTATTTGTTAACCATGGAAGAGTCCTGATCCCATGATCTTTTTCAGTCTCAGCACAAGATTACTGTCGAGTTAAGTAACTTTTTCACAGTCAGCAAATGGAAGCAAACTCTGGACTGTAAGAAACAGCTCATGACCTTAATCCCTGCACTAAGTGCCAGATAATGAATACAGAATGTGGACATTGTGTGACATGCTGTGTTTTTGTAAAATGAAGGTTAAACAATTTGCTGTTTGGAATACCTATCAGTGAAATGTGCAAATGATGTTCAATCTTGTATGTGTCAATTGTACTCTGTAAAATAAGGACACTGGGAGCTAACAACAACATACAGCAGAGAGTAGGTTATGCTAGCATTTACTTGTATTAATGCAGAATACTTCAGAAAGAATACTGAACCTGTGAGTCATTACTAGCATAATCCACAGTCCAGATGTGCTTTATTGATATTATGTGATATGCTTTTACTACAGAGTTTTTATTTTACTTTTTATAGATAAACATCTTCATTTTAATGTGCCTAAAATGCATTGCTATTACATGATTTATTTTAAACAAAGAGCTTTTCTTTTACTTTTTAAAGATATATTTTCATTTTAATGTATCCTAAAACAACAGTCATAATATATGTTGCCCTGTACAACCATTATTTTATAAGTGATTGGAAAGAGCAAACCCCAGCTGGAGAGACCAAATGACTGCTTTGTGGAGCTCCAATCTACAAGCAGCGAAGAATGATTTAAGAAATACACAATAATTATATATGAACCCTCTTCCCTATTTTTAATGATTACAATTGGCTAAATCAGCATGATTATGCTGTTAACTACTGGCACATGTTCATTTCAGAGATTAGGGATTTTAACATGATTTACCCTAATCCACCAGAACCTAATGGCACAACTGGATTACACATGTAGATAATCAAATACTGCAACACACATTATGTTGATTAGTTCTTCAGAGATCTTCAAGCTTTGTTATTTGGCAGGGAAAAGAAGTAATTTTAGTCATTTGCCAGGAAGATAAACATAGCAACATAAACCAGGACTGAAAAATGTGTACATCATGCTTTATTTTAATGTTGTTTTCCCTGCCTTGGTTTACAGGTTTGTGAGTAAAGAGTAATTTGGTGGTAAGTCAAGATAAGCTGCTCTACTATTTTCTGATCACACACTCCCCAAGAAACCAAACCACCAAGTCCAGTTTGCTGAAGTCCAACTTCCCAATTCCTGTTATCCGTAGAAAATAACTACTGCTCAGTTTATAATAGTATGCCAGAAGTGTTTCCTTTCTTTGAGGAGATTTCTCCTTGCTTAAACTTTGTGCACCTTTGGAGTTGGTACATATGAGTTTTGGGGGTGTGGGGGCTTGCTCATTCCAAAAACACTTACAGTAATTTTTTTCAACTGGTTGAGTTTTGATGGGTTGTGTTTAGGGAGATGCTTCCATGGGGAGTTTTCATTCAATAACTAATTGAGGAAGCATCATGATGGCAGCAGTTGTTTTGTAGTAGGTCGTAATTTAGACAGCTTGTGCATCTGACTAGATTTGTTTTATGTTGGTATCATGTTATGAGATAGAAGACACTGTAAGCCAGTCAGTAGAGAATGTTTTTCACCCATGTCTTGCCACTGCATAATATTCTATTTGGAATAAAGGCAATTAAAAAAATAGCACTTATGTATTATCGCAACCAGGTCTGCTTTCGGTAGTGCGATTGCATTCACCTACTGAACACCCAGATGTTTTCCAAAAAATGCCAAATCCCGGAAATAAAGGTTATTTGTTCCTATTTTTACAAACGCGATTCATTATTTGGAAACAACACAGCGCAATGGATGAATGAGTTTAGAATGAGCTTAGAATGGGTTATTGTTGTTTCCGGGATTCCGCATTTACCGGCCTTTTTTTGAAAAATGTCTGGGTCTCCAGTAGCTTGAATGCACTTAGGCACACTGATACCTCTCAAGGGTCCACATTTCTGCCTCATATTTTTAATGTTTTCATTGCAAAATCTCTGGTTTCTGACTCATCATCAAGGATTAATGTCACAAAATAATGTTATGCGTTTCTTTTCAGACTTCTTCTTCACAGAAAGCAGAGATTCCCATAATGACTGTGTATGTTGGTAGTTTGTGATTACATGCTTCTTTTCCTCTTCTCTATTACTTTTTTTTATATTGAATTAGGTTTCTGCCATCTGAGTTTTGGTCAGTTTTGCTTGATTTAGCCAGTAAACATTAAATGAAAAAAAGGGAAGAATGGTGACAGCTTTGGAAGCTGCTTGTGATAACACGCAATGGCAGCCGTGCTAGATCCTATATGATTACATTGTTTCATAGGTTCATAGGTTCATAGGTTCATACTAGGCTATCTGCCCGAGGGCATTTACAAGCCTAGCCCATCGTTTTGTGGCTTAGGCCACCCCTTTAGTATGGGGAACTATACCCATTATTTTTCTGTGCCTCTGTCGAGCAGTGACACTGAGGTAATCCCTGGGGTTTAATTATTGATAGAAACTATCTGTGTATGTATACAGCTCAGTCTGTTTATTTAATGCCCCAAAATAGGGATGGACTATAATATTACCCTTACAAACATAGAAAGTTGGGTAATTAATGTAATTTGGAAGCTGGTTGCGATAATACACAAGTACCGAAAAAAAAATTTACCAAGTTAATGGGTTATGAGACATTATCTGATTATATTTAAGTTGCTTTAGAAAACTGGCAGAATAAGAAACAATACCCTATTGTTGAACAAATATTCTCCAGCAGGCTATTAATTTACATGGGGAGCTGAATAAAAAGAAGTCCATGGCAGCTCGTTAAACCACCACAAAGAATGTTGGTAATAAATAGTAAACAAATAGACAATTCATAAATAATAGGTTCATAAGTTCATAGGTAGGCACTAGGTTATCGGCCCAAGGGCCTAAGTAAGCCTAGCCAACAAGGTTCCCTGACTTACGCCAATATATTAGACAATGTGGTGCTGCATTGATGAACCAGTAATCATGTCATGTGGCCTAAAGTCATATCTCAGCAGTCCATACTGGGTATATCTCTTCATTCAGCAAATGTATTACTGTTTTGATCTGGCTGAACATAAACCAGCCAGTAGCAAATTATCTTGCTTTAACACAATATGCCATTTGATACTACATAAAATAACAAGAGCTTCTAGTCTTAAAATCATTAACTGAGATTTTTACTTTTCGTTGCACCACCACTAATTACAGACAGAAACTTAAGGTTTAGATATCAACAAACAAGATTTATTTCTCAATTATTTTAAGAATTATAGAAGACATCCCATATGAGATCCAAACTGGAGAACAAAGTGCTGAAAATGTGTACCTCTGGCTCTGCCTACAGGTTTTAAACATGACCTGTATGAGAATGAGGGGGATGCTTGCATGTGTATATATCTGTGTGTGTGTGTGTGTGTGTGTGTGTGTGTGTGTGTGTGTGTGTGTGTGTGTGTGTGTGTGTGTGTGTGTATGTGTGTGTGTGTCTGAAACCTGCCTGCTAGAGGTATTAGGGGTGCTGAGAAGGGGAAATGGGACAGCAGCCATCCCCAAGAGCTCTGGTTGTTTTTTTTTTTCTTTCTGAATTCGAATTATAAGCATATTGTTTTGCTATGTACTCTTTGTTATGAAACTGTTGAAAAGGAGGTCTTTTTCTATAAAAATAATTAATTGTAGTAAATGTCTTGAGTTGTAGGTACATACATTTCTTCAAATTAAATGCTTTTGCTTCACCTGGCTTTCCTCTCAACTGTACCACCTTAGTAATACATGCTAAACCAAACCCTACACGTTACCTTAAAAAAGGTTCAGTCAACAGCATATATAGGACCTACTCTGAAATACAGCCAACATGAATCACTTAAGGCCATAAGTCATTTCAGATTTCAATTTTGTGTGGGGAGTTTTGCAAGGCACTTGCTCTGTGCATGATCTCTGGGATATGATACAGTTAACCTGAGGGACAATGGTAAAGTTATAGAAATTAACTGATGGGCAGATGGAACATAAATCAGACTGTTGTCCTGACACTCCTGCTAATGTAATAATATCCAAACTGAGTAGCCTAATTACCATCAAACTGCTTTCATACAACAGAATAACCCCACAGAACCATGTAACCCTTTTGTCTGTGCTGATGAATGTGAACTGAAGCCCCCTTTACAAATATTCAGAAGTACATCACTGCAGCATTTACAAAACTACTTTACTTTTGATCCAGAATGGATTGCAAGAATATTTTGGCTTTAGAATGTTATGATGTCTGCCATACCACAGTCAATATGGCTGTTATAAAACCATGAGAAAATATATTGGCAGCACTAAATTCTGTATTAAAGTATATGTCTTTCAAAACAATACACATATGAGTATATATCTATGCATCCGTACATTTTCTAGAGCATTTGTGCTGATGAGGCTTGCAGTGGGAGTAATATGTTGAACGATTTCCCTATCCACAGTAGCAGTCCCTACCTCTCCTGAAGGATCATAGAGCATTTTCCAGCATTCCTACGTAGATCTGGCTAAGGTGTTTGTTACAATATCTCACTCAGGTATTGTTGACAAACTCACCAAAATCCTTTCATAACTTGTTGGATTGTCAGTTGGCTCACAGATAGAATCCAAAAAGTCAGGATTGATGAGACCACCTCCACCAAGTGACTGGTCACCAGTGGAGTACCTCAGTGCTGGCGCCACTCCTCTTTGTCATCTACTTCTCAGAGGTCAAGGCTAATGTCAAGGGCCTCTGACTCAACAGCTTTGCTGCAAATTAAGAGCTATCATAGATTTCCCCCATGACACTAACATCCTGCAAGAGGGTCTAACACAGACAAAGGACTAGTGCCAAAGCCATGAATTAAAACTCCATGCCAAAAGTGCTTTATAGTGCCTTTTGGGAAAAAATCCAGCCAAGTAAATGACTCCATTAATAAGACACCCCTAAGAGTTAACCCAGTACTTAGGGATCAGGGAACATATTTAGACAGCAATCGGGCCTTTGGCCATCACATAGCCAAGGTAGTAAGACATTCCTGCTATGTTGCCCAACTTATAAGTATGAGTATGGCATCTGGGTCCAAGAAAGTTCTAGTACCACTTTACTTAGCTCTTATCAAACTCATCAATGAGTACAGTGCCACCAAGGCATGTACCTGACCAGTTATATGTAACAGCTGGAATCCCCACAGAGGTTCTTCATCAATAGAATCTAGGTGATTAACACATTATACTATACAGATTGTCTTAAAGCCTTATCTCTATTCTCGGTCTCCTACAGGTTACTGAGGGGCGATCTGTGCGAGGCATATAAACCATCCTTAGATCCAGTCCTAATGTACCTTTTGCACATCTGCAGAACGAAGAGTAACAGAAATACTAGATCCAAGGATTTAAACTTTGCTTGCAACATAAATAAAACATGCTGGCAAGATAGATATATGTCTTAAAGCATCCCAGTGTTCTGGAATAGGCTCCCCATCCATGTGAATCAAAGTCCATCCCTAATCCTTTTCAAATGTGGTAGGGGTACTGCAGTCCTAAGTCTGTCCTCTTTTGGATGAGATGTCTAGTAACTATAAATCTGTTGTCAGTTTGTCACCCTTTCCCCGTTGTAATATTACCAGCTTACCACTTTTTTAATGTAATAGGCAATTTATTCTTCAAGGGCAGCAGGCACTTAATTTGTAGAAGAAACACTGAAATATAAAGTTGCTTGCTATCAACAACCTCTTCCTTAATTACATATCTCTTTAATGTAGAATTATTCACATGACCTACTTCTGCAAATATTATGCATATTGACTGATATTGGTGGATGGTAATGACAGAAGTTTGAGTGGCCATTTATGGTTGAAATATTCTGAAATAGGCAGTTTAGTCATTATTGGCTCATGTTTTTACTTAATTGCTTACTGGAAAAATGTCAAAACTACACATTTAAAACACACTTAACAAGTGGTGTTTTATTATACAAGGAATATAATTTAATATAATCAAAAAGGTGAATCAAGGAACACATGCATACATACATGCTCCTAAAAATGTGGGCAAGGGGCCTATGGCTTGAAAACAGCTCCGATCTGTGACTTAACTCTCGCCTGGCCACCACACTCTGGTGTAAACCTTGCAGTACTGGCCAATTTCTAGTTACCTTGACACTTAGTCATGAAAAGATCTCAAGAACCTTACATTTCTTGACTTGCAGTGGTTGCATTCCAGCATCATGTTTGCACATAGCAAGTCACTCTTTCTGCATGAAGGACAATAAATTCTACTTAAAGGTGCTCATTTACATCTCATTGCTTCAGATGCAACAGTGAACCATTCAAGAGGCAGCAGGAGAAACAGCCACTTGAGGCATATTCCTCAGACTGTACGCAGTCCAAATTTCAAATGGTCTTGATAAATCTGCAAAAGCAACCTCTAAAGCAGGAAAGCTGCAGCACCAAGAAAACATCAGTTTAGGACAGGAATGTGATATAAAAGAACTTGAGCAAGAGGGAGTGTATAAATATTTAGGAATTGATGATGGATCAACAATAAAACATGAACAAATGTGAAAAAAAAACTTAGCAAGGAATATTTTAGAAGACTTAAATTAATATTGAAAACAGTGTTGACATCTAGGAACAAAGTCCAAGCTATAAACCAATTTGCCCTTTCTGTCCTAAGTTGCATTTTTGGAGAGACTGACTGACCCTAAAAGATGTTGGATAGGTTGGACAGAAAACAAGAAGGATGCTTCATGCTCATCAAATGGTTTATAAAAATCAGTGCATACCAAAACAATATATATTCCCCATTCTGAAGGTGGTATGGGCCTCCTCGAAATTGATTACCATGATCTGCAATCATCTGACTGCATACATATCTGCTGACCTCACAACACCCAAATGTAGTGAAAGTTTTAAAACATGAGGAGAATAAGTCTAAAATGACTTCTCTGCTTAGTTTAGCAGAAGCATATTGGCATCAAGTGGGAATGAAAATCAAACCAGAAGAAGATAAAACTAAGGCAGCAACTGAATGTGCCAAAAAATAAAAGAAAGAATACAAGGTAATGGATCAGATGAAAAGGCAAGAAATGTGAAAAATGCATAAATATAGTTGCAAATATGGAAAAATCTTGGAACAACCTCATGTTTATCAAGATCGAATGCAGGAATGGTTAAGGAGAGGTGAATTTAAACCAAAAGATGAAAGGTTAATATTGGCTGTTCAAGATAGTGGACTTTGTACACATTGGTTTATAAAGTCCATTGAACCTGTAGGAGAAATAGGCAAATGTATGTTTCGTAAAAAAGAATTAGAAATGGTCGCACATCTTGCAGGACATATTAATAGCAGAATGACTGTATACTGAAAGGCATAATAATGTGGCAAGATTGCCGCATTGGGGATCGTCTAAACATTACAATATAGAAGTAGATGAAAAACACTGGAAACATGAGCCACAAAGCTTTATAGAAAATGATGAAGCTTATATCACATGGAATCACCCATTACCAAAAGTCCATAAAACAGATGCGAGAAAACCAGATATAGTGGTCCATGAAAAGAAGACAAAAGTAGCATTGATCATTGAAATTACTACACCCAGTGACTATACTGTCTTACTTACAGAGAGACACAAAGTCATAAAATACCAGGATTTGCAGGCAGAAACAAGGGCAATGTGGAAGTATACCCAGACAGTTCCCATAGTAGTAAGAGCAACGGGTCTTGTAAAAAGAATTTACAATCATACTTAGATATGTTACCGATACATGTATCTCTCTACGACTTGCAGGAGGAGTCATTACTGGGCACATTGCAGGTGCTGAGAAGAGAACTTAGGTTCATAGGTTCATAGGTAAGTACTAGACTATCTGCCCAAGGGCATCTATAAACCTAGCCAGAATGTGTTGGCTTTCACCACCTCCTTAGATTAATTCCTTGTGCCTCTGTCCAGCAGAGCCACTGCAGTGATCCCCAGGTTAAATTTTCTGTTTCCCATCCACTCGTTAAGGTTTCTCTTGCAGAGTGTTAGTGAGGGGTTCTGCCTATTGTAGATTGCAATCCTGTTCCAAACCATGGGGAGTCTCTGAGAAAGGAATCTATCCCTCCAGCACATCCTATTTATCATTGTGGTGAGGTTTAGATGCATAAAGCGTGTGGCTCTTGAGGATTTGTTTTTTTTTTTAGGTGGATCATGTCCATCAATTCTGGGTTGGACATGGCCTTGTATGTCAGGCAGAGATCACCTCTGAATAAGAGTATGCAACCGAGTACAGCTGGAGTTTCTTCAGTTGGGCTGCATACGGCATCTGTTTGAGGCCAGTAATCCTCTATGTGAGGTACTTCTGTGGTCTTTCCAGCTGTTGCAGGTGTCTTGTAAGGCACATTCCAAATGGGGCTTTGTACTCTATGATGGGTCTGATGAGTGATGAGTAGAGGGGCACGATAACCTCTTTTGTTCTAGATGCCAACCCTTTTGTGATTAGGTGGGCCACATAGAAGGATTTTCTAACCACCTTGGCAATATGATTATCAAAGGAGAGATTACAATCTGCTTGGGTCCCCAGATCCCTTATTACATTTTATGTTTTTAGGAGACAACCACATATGTGGTAGTTCATGGGTACTTTGTTTTTTCCAAAGGGTATGACTATGCACTTTTTGGCATTTAGCTTAAGGCCATGATTTTGACACCAGGTATCCATCTCAGTGATACCCTTCTGGAGGATGTCTGTATCAGCCGGAGAGTCAATTATGGCCCCCAGTTTGCAGTTGTCTGAAAACTTGGTCAGCCATAGTCCTCCTGTGCTTGCCTGTACCACTGAGAAGTATACACCGAACAGGAGGGGTCCCAGGACTGAGCCCTGGGGGATGCCACTTGTAACTGCTTTAGAGTCAGACCTAGAGCCTGCAACTCTCACTGTGTGGGTTCTATCTGTGATGCAACTGGCAACCCATCTCATGACGTAGGGGTTTATATTCAGTCTGGTGAGCTTGTCTATAATACCTGAAGGGGGAATGGTGTTGAACACCTTTGCGAGCTATAAATAGGCTGTGTGGACCTCCTTTCCTCTTCTAAAGCCTTGGTAACTGTCTCAAAGAAGTCCATCAGGTTTAGGAGGCATGATCTGCCCTTAACAAAGCCAAACTAGGCAGGGTCCAATGTTTGGAGGTTCCCAATGTCTCTGTTAATGAGTTCCGTGATGATTGCACTCCATAGCCTTGCAGACCAGGCTAGTCAGGTTTATAGGGCGATAGTTCCTGGGGTCCATTGTGGCTCCACCTTTGTGGAACAGGATAACTGCAGCTGTGCACCACTCTATGGGTACAGAGCCTGTAGAGAGGCTGAGTTTGAACAGTGTGTTTAGGTGAAGAGTTAGTTCATTTTGGAGCTCATGTAAGACACAGCCTGGGACACCGTCCGGTTCCATTGAAGCTGTATTTTTGGCTTTGGATAGGGCTGTTTTAATCTGTGTGTCAGTGATTGCTGGGGCTCTATATTCTTCTGGTATGGTTATGGGCCCTTTAGGGGTGAGAGGGGAGTGAAGTTTGCACTAAACCTGTCTGCCATAATGTTGGCAATATCAGTCGGTTCAGTGTATTTTGTGCCATTCTGCACTAACTCAGAGCAGATGTGAGAGTTTCCACTTAGGCTCTTAACATAGCTAAAATAAGCTTTGTGGTTATCTTTGGAGTCCTTGGCAATTTTTCTTTCGAAGCTAGCCTTAGATGATTTTATGAGGGATCATAGTTTCTTGCTGATACTGATCAGGGATGTCTTTCCTTCTTAGGATTTTACTCTTTTCTGTACTAGTTTCCTCCTTCTATTGTATAGCTTGTTCATGGCAGGGGTCCATCAGACTGGTTTCCTTTTCTTGGAGGAGTGAATCTTGGTTTTGCTTGGGATAGCATGATCCATGCATTCTTGCAGGTGCTCATAGAGTGCCATTGTAAGGGATCCAGCAGCTTGGACAGCATTGTCCTTTAGCATGGGGGCTGTGAACCTTTCCACCTCAGTCTTAAGTAACGTGAAGTTTGCTTTTGAAAAGTTTTTCATGGTGGCTTCCTTGAGTGGGGGTGGGGGGTGGAATGTGGATATCCAGAGTGATTAGTCTATGGTCTGATCTAACCAGCGAGGGGTTGACGTCCGGTGTAGAACACCGATCACCCATGTTGGTGATGACCAGGTCCAATATGTTGTCACCTCTGGTGGGGGTGTTGACCAGTTGATCCAGGGCATTTGAGTTTATAAATTCTAGGAAGCATTGAGCAAGGGAGTTAGTACTTGAGTAGTTCTCCCAGTTAATGTTTGGGTAATTGAAATCATCCAATATTAGGGCATTTGGTAGGACCTTCATATTTTCCAGTGTCTCCAGAAATGTGGAATGGGGGTCCTGGGTCATGGTGGGTGATCTGTAGCAAGCTACAATTTGAATTGCAGTTTTGCCTGTTGTTAGTTGCGCATGGATGATCTCTGAGGCATTGTACTGTGCCACTAACCTGGAGGTGTGGGTATCCTTGATGAATATGGATACACCCCCGCCTTTTGTGTTTCAGCCAAGGTTCTGTGGCCAAAAAGTATGGTATGAGTTATAGCTTGGTAGTGCTGGGGTGCTCTCTGGAGCCTTAAACCAGGTTTCTGTTACTGCACAGGTATCGATGTTATCCATACTGAGGAGTGCCTCGAGTGCATGCATTTTGAGGTTTAGACTTCTGGTGTTGAGTAGCATTACTCTCAGTTTTTGGTTACTTGTACTATTTATGGTGGTGGGTTTGTCTTTTGAGCCTTGCCTAAAAAGGCACTATGGGGGGTGGCAAAAGCCTTGGCCAATATTTGAAAGCCTAAGGGTGACAGGTGCAAGCCATCTCTTGTGAAGCAACAGGGCTTGTCGAGCATGTCATCCTAGGTGGACAGATACCGGATCCCCTTTGAATGACACCATAAACTTAGCCAGTTGTTGAAAATGATAATTTTTTTCTTTATACTGTGGCATGATTCTTGGTAAGGGCAGGATGCTACTCAGGGTCAGGGTCATACGGGCCTGGGCTATGTGGTCAGAGAGCTCTTCCATGTCTCTTTTCATGTAGTCCAGGGAGGTATGTCTCAGGTCATTCACACCAAGATGGACAATGACAGAGTCGTATTTGTACTTGTTCTGTGGCAACCTGAGTGCTTGTGTTATGAGGCGGATCCTGGCGCCCGACAGGCAGCTAATTGTAACCTTCTCCTTGTCCAGCCTAGTTAGTGGGACATCAGTGTGCCTGACTATAGAGTCGACTATTACTAGTGTGTTGGGTATGCTATTTTGCTTTAAGGGCTGTGATTGTGTGGCACACTGATTATGTGAAGTATGTGTTTCATGGTTTGTGATGGGGTGTGGAGGTTGCTTGGGTGTCTGCTTTGGAGGTCTCTGTTGCTTTTGCAGATTTTTATTTAGAGCCTCCGAGTATGTTTTTGTGTATTTATGTGTGTTATTTGCTGGTGTTGGTTTAGTAGGTCTATGTGTGACTGGTGGTGTGTTGCAAGTATTTTCCTTCTCCTCTTGACTGTCCGTTCCAGTCTTGGGTTGAGAGAGCTTTGCCTCCAGTTTGGCTGTATAATTGCATCTTTTGCATATATTAGTGTTTGTTGGTAGGAGGAGAGGACTGTCTGTGTACATGAGGCAGTTGTAACATTGCCTCAAAATGCCCAGATTCACCAGTTGCTAACATCAAAGACTGAAACAATTTCATGTCACTAGGATTACACTTGTGAATATTTTTAGGCTGCAACAAGCATATTCTCAGCTAAACTAGCTTAGAAAAATGATGTGGGGGAGGGCATTACTATATTCATATATGTGTGTTTTGGTTGCCATCAGAATTTGTACTTCTTTGAATATATTTGAAGCCATGCTCCCTGGAACTGTCTAGCTGTAAGAACTCAATTAAGGTGCTATGAAGCACCTGTTTACAAACTGGACTGTGCAATAGCACAAAACAGTTTGACAGAAGGATCCATTAAACGGACTCGTTGAAAATATCATTCCAAAATTCCATACAGACAAAACCTTATAATCATTCAGGTGGATAAATTTGGTGGAGGAAGTGTTTTATATTAAAATGCAATGCAAATCAAATAGCTGTACAAATCGTACAATCCACTCATGTGAAAAGAATGAAGTAATTCACAGGAAAAATTATACACTCATTTAAAATGCCACTGACGACACTATCTCAATGACATCCACAATTCACAGATGTTCGTTGCTCTTTATTGTAACTTTTCACTTTTTTTTGGTTCTCAAACTCTTGTTTAATTATTTAATGGGTTGGGAGGGTGGCCTAAGGGTTGGGAGGGTGTGGCTTAATTGTTTGTTTGCCTTTGCAAAAAAAGTAAAAAAGTGAGTCTCATGAGTCTACAAAGCGATAATTGGCTAGCTAAAAAATGGCTCGTAGGCAGTTAGTCTATGAACCCAACCTATGAACCTATAATTGTGTATTCCATGTTATAGGTTACTCTTTAGAGCACTGGGATTCCTAGATGCATGTATTTGCTTGCACTGCTATCACCACCTGTACAGCATTCACTTTATAGAATGTTGCCCTCCCATTTTTACATCTTTACACAGTCCTTTTTATTCACAATGTCTCCTCCCTTAGGACTGGTCTGCTTCTCGTCACTGCACTATATCAATCTGTCTTTACAGGCATACAGAGGCTTCTAATGCCTTCTAGTAGCACCACTGTCCAGTGAGACAGAGGGGTCAGGTAAGCTACTCATACCCTGCCAAAAAGATGGCCTGAATCAAACTTTGGCTTTAGTTATATACTAACACACTAACTCCATCCATGGTATGGGCTCATCTACTTGTTACTTTAGGTTGCATTCCATAAGAAATGTATTCATTTCTAGAGTTTTCCTTTGGCAGACCCTCTGACTGCAGCATCCTAGGTTAAAATGTGGGATGGGGAATTGTGAAGAAGGAGCACAGAATAGTACTGACAAAGGAATAGCAGTAAGGGATGAGAAAGGGTTGGATTTGTTTCTAAAGTGAGAAAATGGTCAGTTAGAAGGAGCAGTGGAAGGCAATGCTCGGTAATGATAAGATTTTGGGAAATGATTGTGTGTGCCAAAGGCAATCATGTTACATGGAGAAGAGCACATACTGGGGGGAGCATCATGGTGTAACCGAAAAACTAAGTAAGACACAATAGGATTATAAAAGGAGAGAAAATGAACTGTACATTAAGAAGGATTGGGGTCTGCACTGTTGTAGCAGGACAGGTAGCTTACATCCTTCTAGGTTGGGAATTGCTGATTGAAAGCTCAGTGTCTGTTATTCTAAAAGTGTATTAGTTCTGGTTAAAGCACTTGGGCTTCAGGCCAGTTATTTTTCATTAAGAAAGTTTGTGGTCTGCACTCTTGTGGGAGTAGAGGCGGGATTCTGCCCTTCTGAGCTGGGAATTTCTGGTTAAAGGCTTATTGTGCCTGCTTATTTGAACTGTTTCTTTCTGAAATTGGTGTGCCTTGTTTGCTGTAGCATAGACTAGATTCAGACCTGCTGAATCTAGCTTTGTTTGTATAACTTGAGCACTAATCCAGGCCATCTTTTTTGAAGAAGGTTCCCCTGCACCCTAGTGGCAGGAGTGTGCAGTTAGAACTTTTCTGATTAAAGACTGCTGGAATGGGGCTCAGTTTTTAGTTTTTTATTGGTTAATTTGTTTAAATCAGTTTGCTCATTTGCTAATGTTGTCTGATTGAAGACTGCTGGAACAGGGACCAGTTCTGAGCTTTTTTACTGGTTAATTGGATAATTTGTTTAAATTAGTTTGCTCGTTTTCTATTGTTATATAAAAATATTGCACTTTATTCATCTGCTTTTACTGTATTTGTGTTTCTTCTTACTTTATTACTTTATTTTGCTTTTGCTGCTTGTTCTTAAAAGTACTTAATTGCATTTATTCTGCTGCATTTATTTCTGCTTGTTAGTAGCCTGATTAAACTGTAACTGTTATCCTAAGCCTTTGTTTGAAGCACTTGGACTTCAGACCAGTTGTTTTACATTAAGAAGGTTTGTGGTCTGCACTGTTGTGGCAGGACAGGTAGCTTACATCTTTCTAAGTTGGAAGTTGCTGATTGAAGGCTTAGTGTCTGTTATTCTAAAAGTGTCTTAGTTCTGGTTTAAGCACTTGGGCTTGGGACAGTTATTTTACATTAAGAAGGTGTGGTCTGCACTCTTGTGGGAGGAGGGGATAGATTCTGCCCTTCCGAGCGGGGAGTTTCTGGTTAAGGCTTATTGTGCCTGCTTATTTGAACTGTTTCTTTCTGAAATTGGTACACCTTGTTTGCTGTAGCATAGACTAAATTCAGACCTGCTGAATCTAGCTTTGTTTGTATAACTTGAGCACTAATCCAGACCATCATTTTTTGGAGAAGGTTCCCCTGCACTCTAGTGGCAGGAGTGTACAGTTAGAACTTGTCTGATTGAAGACTGCTGGAATGGGGCTCAGTTTTTAGTTTTTTATTGGTTAATTTGTTTAAATCAGTTTGCTCATTTGCTAATGTTATATTAAAAAAAATACATTTTATGCATCGCTGCTTAGCTAGGGTTAAACTATTCCCGGCGCCATAAAGTCTCCTCTTCAAATTTTCCCTTAGAACTAGGCAGTTTTTTTTTTAGTTTTAGCACTCAAATCTGTTTCTTTGAGCTCAGCACTTGTTCAGAACTCTTTGTAAGCACTAAATAAGCTACAAATTACTACAGCACTCAACTTTCCTCACTTGTCTAGAAGAAAACAGTTTTTAGTACTTAATAAATAAGCACCTATCCAGGCACGTCTAAGGGTCAGCTCCCGGTGTTTTCCCCTGTCTACCTGATGCATCTGGGCATCTTGGGTTAATGCAGCAATTGCCTCATGTACACAGACAACCCTCTCCTCCTACCACCCAACACTACAACCTGTGAGAGATTCACTTATATAGCCAAACTGGAAGCAAAGCTCTCTTCACAAGACTGGACTAGACAGTCAAGAAAAGAAGGTATGCACTTGCACCACACTAGACTCATCACATAGTCCCTCAAAACCTACACCACCAAGACAGACACATAGAAACACAAACCACACACCTACATTCATGGAGGCTCTCAATAAAAATCTGCTCAAGCAACAGAGACTTTCAAAGCAGAAACGCAAGCAACTTCCACCCCCCAACACAACCCAAATTACATATAGCCCACAAACTCAGTGTGCCACTCAACCACAGCCCATAAGGCATAATGACATACCCAACACTCTAGTCATAGGTGACTTTATAGTCAGGAACACTGATGTTCCAATCACCAGGCTAAACAACGAGAAAGTTACTGTCAGCTTCCTGTCAGGTGCCAGGATCCGCCACATAATGCACACACTCAGGTCACTCCACAACAAGTACAAATATGACTCTGTCATTGTCCATGTTGGTGTGAATGACCTGAGATGTACCTCCATGGACTACATGAAAAGAGACATGGAGGAGCTCTCCGATCTTGTAGCCCAGGCAGGTATGACCCTAGCCCTGAGTAGCATCCTGCCATCACCCAGAATGATACCACAGTACAAGGACAAAATGATTGACTTCAACAATTGGCTAAGCTTCTGGTGTCATTCTAAGGGGATCCAGTATGTATCTGCCTGGGATGACATGATCGACAGACCACGATGCTTTGCCAGAGATGGCCTGCACCTGTTTCCCTTGGGATTCCAGATATTGGCTTGGCTCTTGCACCCCTATAGTACCTTTTTTTAGGCAAGGTTCAAATGACAAATTCACCACCATAACAGAAACAAGCAAGCAAAATCTGAGGGTAATGTTACTCAATGCTAAAAGTCTAAACCTCAAAATGCATTCACTTGAGGCACTCCTTAAAATAGAGAACATCGACATCTGTGCAGTGACAGAGACCTGGTTCAAGGCTCCAGAGGGCACCCCTGCATTACCAGGCTAAAATTCATACCACACCTTTTGGCCACCTAACCTAGACCGAAACACTAAAGGTGGAGGCATGTCCATAGCGTGTCCATTGTCATTAAGGATATCCACACCTCCAGGCTAGTTGCTCAGCATAATGCATCCGAGATTATCCAAGTGCGACTAACTCTGGGCAAGACTGCAATCCAAATTGTAACTTGCTTCAGATCCCCCATCACGTCCCAGGAGTTCCACTCCTCATTTCTTGATAAACTGGAAAATATTAGGGTACAACCCAATACCCTAGTAATGGGCAATTTCAACTACCCCACCATTTACTGGGAAAACTACTCATGTACCAACTTTTATGCTCAACGTTTTCTGGAATTCATAAATTCCAATGCCTTGGATTAACTTATCCACACCCCCACCAGGGGCAGCAATATCCTACACCTGATCATTACCAACATGGGTGACCTGTGTTCCACACCAGAGGTCAATTCCCCGTTGGTCAGATCCAACCACAAGCTAATCACTCTAGACATCCACATCCCACGCCCATCCCCCATTAGGGAAAGCACTGTAAAAATTTCTCCAAAGCCAACTTCACACTTCTTAAGACAGAAGTGGCAAACTTCACGACACCCATGCAGACGGACAATAGAGGTACAACTGCTGAATCCTACACAAATGCACTTTACAAGCACTTACATGACTGCATGGATCATGCTATCCTTAACAGAACCAAGATGCTATCATCCAAAAAAAGGAAGCCAATCTGGTGGTCCCCTGCCATAAAAAAATTCTACAACAGGAATAAGAAACTGTTGCAAAAAAGAGTAAAATCCCATGATTGGAGGAAGTCCCTGGTCAGCCTCAGTAAGAAGCTGAGATCCCTCAAAAAATGCTCCAAAGCTAGTTACAAAACCAAATTGCCACTGATTCTAAAGACAACCACAAAGCATTCTATAGCTATGCCAAGAATCTCAATGGCAACACTCAGATCTTCTCTGAGTTACAGCACAATGACACTAAATATACAGAAACAAGTGATATTGCCAGCATCCTGGCAGATATGTTCAGTGCTAACTTTACCCCCCTCTCACCCCCTAAAGGGCCCATCTCTACACTGGAAGAATGCAAAGTTCCTGTAATTACGGCTGCACAGGTAAAAAACCACACTCTCCAAAGCCAAGAACACAGCATCTATGGGACCTGACAACATCCCAGACTGCATTCTACACAAACTACAGAATGAACTGGCACCCCACCTAAGCACCATGTTCAATCATAGCCTCACCTCAGGCTTTGTGCCTACTGAATGGTGCACAGTGACGGTTATCCGACTCCACAAAGGGGGAGCCACCACTTACCCAAGGAACTACCGCCCCATTAGCCTAACAAGCCTGGTCTGCAAGGCCATGGAATGTATCATCGTGAAACTTATAAACAAAGACTTTGGCAATCTCCAAACTCTGGACCCCACCCAGTTCAGGTTTGTAAAAGGCAGATCATGTCTCCTAAACCTGATAGACTTCTTTGAAGCAGTCACCAAAGCCATAGATGAGGTTAAGGTGGTTCACACAGCCTGTCTAGATCTCGCCAAGGCTTCTACCACTCTGGAATTATAGATAAACTCACTAAACTAGGTATAAATCCCTATGTCACAAGATGGGTTGCCAACTGGCTCATTGACAGAACCCCCACTGTGAATGTAGCAGACTCCAAATCCCACTACAGACCAGTGAAAAGTGGAGTACCACAGGGTTCAGTCCTGGGCCCCCTCCTGTTTGCTATCTACTTTACTGAAGTACAGGCTAACACAGAAGGTCTTTGGCTAATGAAGTTCGCAGATGACTGCAAACTAGGAGCCATAATCGAAACTCCTAAAGACGTGGACATCCTACAAAAGGGCCACACTGAGACAGAGGCCTGGTGTCAAAGTCATGGCCTCAAGCTCAATGCCAAAAAGTGCATTGTCATCTCCTTTGGTAAAAACTCTATACCCATGAGCTACCACATAGATGGTAGTCTACTTAACACTGAAAATGTGATAAGAGATCTTGGGACACAGTTGGACATTAGTATCTACTTTGATAATCACATCGCCACAGTAGTCAAGAAATCCTTCTATGTGGCACACCTCATCACAAAAGGTTTCTCATCCAGGAAAAAAGAGGTCATTGTGCCCTTCTACTCATCACTCATTAGACCCATTATAGAGTACAACACCCCTTTTGGTATGCACCTCACAAGACATCTACAACAACCGGAAAGGTTGCAGAAATACTTCACAAAGAGGATTACCAGCCTCAAACAGATGCCCTACGCAGAACATCTCAAAAAACTCCAGCTTTACTCCATCACATATCGCCTACTCAGAGGCGATCTCTGCCTAACATACAAAGCTATGTCAAACCCAGAGCTGCTGGACATGCTCCACTTAAAGAAATCCCAATCCCTCCAAGCTACACGCCCTAGGGAACTAAACCTTGTCACCACAATAAACAGAACATGCTGGAGGGATAGATTGCTGTCCCAGGGACTTCCCATACTCTGGAACAAACTACCTATCTATATCAAACAAAGCTACTCATTAGTGCTCTTCATGAAGAATCTTGATGATTGGATGGGAAATAGGAAATTCACCCTGGGAATCACCTCTGTGCCCCTCAACAGGGGCACAGAAAAACAATTTTCTTGGGTGGCGAAAGCCAGAGTACCTTTTTGGCCAGGCTTATATAGGCCCTAGGGCCAATAGCCTAGTACCTACCTATGAACCTATGAAATGAGAATAACGCTATATGCAAGGGAAATAGTCAAGTATATCCAGTAGCAAATGAGAATGGAAACAGCCAATTAGTCTGTCGATTAGGAGGAAGCTGGTGCACAGACCTAAAAATGCAAAATTCAAGCAAATAGGAAGTATGCTATAGAAACACTAAGGGAATGGAAATGCAGGAAAAAAACTATAATATTGGGAGATTTTAATTTGCCCGAACAGACTAAAGGACCCCTTTATCAAGAGTCATGAGGAGATGTGACATAGCAGGGCTATTTGAACAGGCAGGGAGGGATAGGATAGGTGCTAGATCCTGTCGTGTGTAAGGAAAAGAGGTAGAAACAGTGAAGGAAAGGACAGCCCTTACTAATAGTACCCGTGCAGATTATGGCATAGCATTAAAACAAGAGCAGCAAAATGAACTGTTTTCATGTAAGGACAACCTGAAACACAAGCAGTGCAAAGTCAGTTTTGTCAGACACTCTGCTTTAAAAGTACAGCAAGCAGCTTCTCTTTTTACATTTTTTTAATCAGTGAGTAAAATAGTTTATCACAAATAAAGTCACATCAGCTTTTATAATCAGTATACTTATTTTACCACAAAGTGACACAAACATTGATAAGTTCCAAATGACAATCATCGATGACGCAAAGACACCTGGTTATGGCATCATATAAAAAATAATAGCTCATCCCTGCAAGCAATCATTGAATCTAAACTAGGCTTCTAAGTTTCAATAAAATAAAATAAAACATACTGCAAGTCTGCAGCTAATCTGTAAGCTGTGTTACGTTTACTGTGTGATCACACAGCAGAAATGTTTTCAATTATTGTTAAAAAAAACAAAACAAAACATTTTTGTGCCCACTTGCACCTTGTAGTGTCTGACAATGTCCAACAGCTAGATTCAGTTTTGTTTTGTTTTCAACCTATCTCAGGTACCAGTAATATGACAGTGTGATTTAATGGAATACAGCTGTTCGCTGTTTCATTTACCAGCCCAGGCAACCTCCACTGAAGCATCCATCATTCTTACTCTTAAGAAACAGCAGAAGGATATGTATAGGTTTGGCAAAATGGTTAAGGTCTTCACCTCTAAGTAAAGGGTTTGATTCTAACCTTGGGTTATTAGCTAGGGTTAAAATGACCCTTCAGGGCAGTTAGCCTGATATTCACCTACGAATAAGACATAGTCTTAATGGGGGAGTAATCTTAAATACTTAGCTGTTTGAAAATCAGCCCAGATGACAGTTTTTAAAGTGAAAAAGTAATCGGAACTATGTGCAAGGGCAGTATAAAACTGCTACTGTGTTGTTCCTAGCATGGAATTTATTTTTAGTTGAATTTAATATCCCAGATATATAAAACTAATTTTAAAAGCATATATCAAATAAAAATAGAGCTATCTTGCTTCCTGTCCCTTTTTCTGAAAATGTCACCCACCACCACAAATTGTCAGATATGGCGGTATTGTTGCCACCCTCCATGCAGTATTGAAAGGGTGCATAAGTCATGACACCGTTACAATTTTCAGTGCCTTTAGCATTTCTAAAATGATCTCATGAACACCCACAGTGCTGCTGATTGTCACCCACTGTGACATTATCATTGGCAATGGACCCAGTCCTACCGCCAACTACTTCTGGCATTGTGTCAACAAAGGACATCCAGTATTTAGGAGCTTTTCAGTCAGAGTTTCCTACCCTTCCTGTGAACTTTCTGGACATGTTCCTTCTACTTTTTCTGAGTTACTAGATGCTTTACCAGAACTGTTTTGGGACCACGTGAAAGTCGACCTTCATTGCCTAATCAAACTACTAATTCAAGCCTTCACTTTAGTGACTGCTGCAGCTGCCATCTTCCGAGCTTGTTGGTACCCATCATTAAAACCTGGATTTCTAAATTTGAACAAGAACACTCCTCCATCTACCTACTTAACTGAATAAACTAATTGGAACTTAAACAAGGCGTCTCTATTCTTCCTACAGGGAGGGCAGCAGAGAGACAGTCTCCTATATCTGCCAGCTAAAGTGATTTTATCTGGACTAATACTTTGTACTCAATTTCTTAACAAACAGTTATTTCATAGACAAAATCAGTTCACTTCTATCACATCCAGCACCTTTTATCAAGGAAGTGCCCCAGAGCTCCATACTTGGCCCACTGTTGTTTTCAATCTTTATTAACAAACTATCCTCTTATCTCCCTAATCTTTCTATCACTCAGTGCTGATGTGGTTATACATTGATATAAAATCCGTCACGTTCAACTCTTCATACCCAGTCTTGGTCTGACCTCCAGTCTCTTAATTCTCTGCTAAACAACCATGAGCTACTCCTAAATCCCTCCAAGATAAAAAGTATGACATTTGCACCTCAAAAAAATGAAAAATTCCTAAAAATCTCAGCATCATAGATTGCAATGGTACCCCAATAGAAAAAAAACATGTATTTTTAATACTTACATTTACGGCTTGAATGGTTACTTAACTTTCAGAAGCACAATAAAAACACCAAGAAAAAAAATCAACTTTTTTTCATTCTGGTGCTGGAAAATATATTCCTTCCTCTCCAAACTAGTTAGACCTAAAACAGTCAAAGGAGTCCTTCTAGGTCAACTCAAATATGGACTCCCCATAATGACCGCAGCTACTAAAAAAAAACTCATCCACTCCATAGTCCACTAAAAACAAAATCTGACAATTCATTTTCAACTTTCCCCGTAGGGACACCACTGCACCGCTCTATCCAAAGCCAAATGGCTCCCAGTCAGCTACAGAGTCGAGCTATTCCTTCTTGTCAAACTGCAATGTACCTTGGTCTCTAGAAGATTTATTTCAGTTCAACATGAATATGTTTTTAAAAGGCTTCAGCCAAGAATGGTACTCATTGCACACTGAGTCTTTTACTACCTATTAGTAATGCAGCATGATACCCTGCTGGGAACCTGCTGCTTAGCATTACATCACACACAGATATCAAGGCAGGAAGCATTACATCACCCACAGATATCAAGGCAGGAAGCATTACATCACACACAGATATCAAGGCAGGAAGCATTACATCACACACAGATATCAAGGCAGGAAGCTGATTTTTTTTAAAACAGAGATGTTTAACTCATAAGGTTTGAGTAAAAAAATACAAATTTTCCTCTGTATCAAATAATGAAAGATATATACTTAAAGATAAAAATTAATGAAAGAAATGTAGCAGCTACTTTGTGCTGAATAATATTGTGATACATACTGAATTTACTGATGAAACAAAGGTAATGACAAATGATATTTTAATTCAGTTATTTTTAATTAGATCTTACTGGAGGTCCCTGAATGGAATGTCCACTTGGACCCTGAGGACCTGGTGGTCCTGTAGGTCCTTGAGGGCCATTATCACCACGTGGTCCTTCCGGTCCCTAAAATAAAAGCAAAAGTAATATTAACTCAACAAATAGTATTTTGTGTATGTATATATATATATATATATATATATATATATATATATATATATATATATATATATATATATATATATATGTATATATATATATATATATTTATTTATATGATGTCATTGTTTGACCTTTGACTCTACACATCATTGGGCCACAGGTCATTCTAAAATTTTGATTCAAGCCAACATGATGAAACTCTGCTTTAAGCACTACTTTGTGTCATGCAGGGAGTAAATCTTACTTACAGAAAAAGATCTGACAAGGTAGTGATCCCCCAAATGCATTGATACACATAAGTGTATATATATATATATATATATATATATATATATATATATATATATATATATATATATATATATATATATATATATATATGTATGTATGTGTGTGTGTGTGTGTGTGTGTGTGTGTGTGTGTGTGTGTGTGTATGTGTGTGTGTGTGTGTGTGTGTGTGTGTGTGTGTGTGTGTGTGTGTGGGGTCTACTTAACATGACTGAAATTTCATTTGACTGCGACCAAAATACAGAATTTTCAAAATACTGAAAACTCACTTGACTGAAACTCATAATACTGAAACCTTACAATGCTAAACTTCTAAATACTAACTTGCAAACCATAGACATGCACACACAACACCAATGACTAAGTCTTTTCAGAACTTAAAAACTACTTATGTACCCTAACAGAAACCGGACGATATAAAACCAAACTAGGTGGGGTGCCCCCTGCACCCCCCTAACTATATGTACTAACTCCAGGATCGCACTACAGTGGGGAAAAGGGCATTTACCTTTTACTTACCTTACAGAAGTCTACAGGCTGCCACTACTGCTGGGCACGCGCAAAACATCCGCCATATTACTTGAGATACTTCCCATAAAAATGTAAACAGACATACCCACATTTAGAAACACTACAACATTACTTTCTACATGACTATTGGTATTCTGACAATCAGCACTATAAGTTACAGTAATTCTTTTTATCACAAGCAAGTCACAGGAGAAGGGAAACCCATATCATGTCTATGGCTTACATTTCAGTATAATGAGATTCAGTCAAATGAGTTTTCAGTATTTTGAAAATTCAGTATTATGGACTCGATCAAATGAAATTCAGTCAAATGAAATTTCAGTCATGTGAAGTAGACCCGTGTGTGTATATACAAGAGTGTGCATGAGTGCATTATATATATATATATATATATATATATATATATATATATATATATATATATATATATATATATAAATAATAATTTCTGTTCCTTCTTTCATCCCTTCTAGCTCTTCATTCTATAAATCAGTATATTGTTCTCTTTAAATGTTATACTCTCATTGTCATTGCTATTTAATTACAGCTTCCATGTCCATTATTGATCTGCAAGTTAACTGTCACTGAATTGCTCAAATAACATACTCATACAATACAAATGTCATATATATTTATCTTCTTGAAGTCATACCATTGTTGTTCTATGAATGACCTTTCACATATTTTAATTAAACAAATAAAAAAATGTAACTTTATGTTGTAACTTTGTCAAACGGTACAGTGTTTGACATATTTTTAAATGACACTATTTGGTCAACTAAACAGATGATCTGAAGGGATGCAAGATCAAACAATTCCCTGGTAGGGGAATATACCCTTATCCCTGGGACTGTGCAATCTCAGAGTTAGAATATATAATTAGCAGGGGATGGAGGGGCACAGCATCCCACACGAGGGTGCAAGGGGGCTTGCCTCCCTGCAAAAATTGATGCTTTCTTTGTGTTTTTTTTTTTTTTTAAGTTTTGTATGTGCTGAGATTAATTCTCGGTGCATACATAGTAGGATGTTGGCATACATGATGCCGATCAATTTGTTTTGACATTATGCCCATCAACATAAATTGTATTCAATCAATTTAAGTAATTCCATATGTGTGTGTGTGTGTGTGTGTGTGTGTGTGTGTGTATATATATATATATATATATATATATATATATACATGTAAACACAAAGTACCAAAACCTCCACAGTGATAGGTATAAAACAAATACTTTAATAAAGTAAAATAAGTTACTATTACACAAATAAAAAGACAAGCGCTTTCAGGTATAATCCCTTTTTCAAGTCTTAAATCTTCAACAGTTGATGTTCTTTTAAAAAGTGTCTCTTAACCAATCAAATATAAAATATAAATAAGTCATAGTTGTCTCTAAATCTCAACTGGTTGATATATATAATGGGTGCACAGATCAGATCATTCTTCAGACTGGTAAACTGATTGATTAACCAGTTGACTGATGCACATTTGTTCTATTGTCACCTTCTGTGTGCATGTGTTTTTAGGGAAAAAGCTTAAGAGTTGGCAATAAGTAACAATTAGGAAAGCTATCAATTTATTGTAAAAGTAAAAATCTAAAGAAACTGTTAGATAACATAGTTCCAAAGTACCAATACTATTTTTTTAATTAAAAAATATATTAGTATAACAATTTTCTCTTGTTGCTACTGAACTAGATATTGTATTGAGTTTGAGATGGTTAAAAACTGGTTGGAGGAAGAAGGCAATACCTTGTTCCTAACTCCAGCTGTGGGATAACAATCTTTTGCCAGTGGTCAACAAGTATAAGCAGGTCCAAAAGAGATTGTAGGAGGAAACTGAACAGAAGGTTTAAAACAAGCTTACTTGCTCCAAGATAGAGACAAGAAAAGCTGGACTGATACTACTCGTAGGATACCTGCAGGACTCCCTCTTCCTTCTAGAATACAGAGAAGACAGTCAACAGGGTAGCAGACCCCCAACAAGCAAGACGTCTACCTTGAATGTATGAAAGCATTAAAGAGTGAATGAAGCCCCTGCCCAAATAGCCTACTTCTATCAAATGGAAAGTTTACCAAAAGGCTGCCCAATTTGTCTCCCAGGAGGATGGATGCAGCTAAGCCAACCAAACTAGACACAAAGCCTCACAGAGACATCTATACTGACAATCAACATGTGGCAGATTCCAGGGGAAATGTGAGACTGATCTCAGACTTGAGCAGGATCTCCAGAGCACCCAAGGTCTCCTCCATCAGCAGGGGCTGGGACCTAGACAGTTAAGGTCCCTAGCTGAGAGGTACATGCTGCAATAGATAAAAGGGATTCACCTTCTTCCAGCTCCACTCTCTGAGTATTCAATAAGATCATGGCAAAATCAGCCTTTGGATAGTGGGACAAAGTTTAATGTCAGTTTGACAGTGAATAATACAAGGAATAAGCCCTGCTGGGGGCAGCAGCAGCAGCAGAATGAGCTTGCCTATCTGCTTGTTTGCCAGAATTGGCAGAACCTAGCTTTAGCATAGATGCATCCATGGAATGTATGAGACTAGGGAAAAATAACTGTTCATATGTCGGATAACCTCCTTACAGAAGGCTTCATCCCATGATAAGCTCAAAAAACTTAAGCTTTTCAAATATTGAAGACTTGTACACATAGACCCTGTATATGCCAATCGGGAAGAGTGCACTGAATCTCCTGACTCTGAGAGCTAGATCATGCCAGGGCTTATAAGAGTGTGAATACACAAATGGCACACATGGGCAGTCATGCCAGACATATCTCACAGATAGTCGTCAGGCCTCTGTTGGTCAGGGACTGGCATCCATCTGAGTTCCTACAGGTAAATTCCTGCATCCAAATCTCAATATCTCACAACAGTTGATAAAGCACACATTATCTTTTGTCATTAGCTATTGCACTTGGTAAAGGCTCAACCA
The DNA here is from genome assembly GCF_019279795.1 of Protopterus annectens. Lineage (NCBI taxonomy): Eukaryota > Metazoa > Chordata > Ceratodontiformes > Protopteridae > Protopterus > Protopterus annectens. The sequence goes on along the minus strand of NC_056732.1, from coordinate 480,271,820 downwards.
TGATACCTTCTTCTATCAAGGGTGATCAATCTAGTGGGACTGAATATTGAAATTCATGACCAGATGACTTCAGGGGCACTCCCAAAGTCAGGATGGCCAGAGGGAGTATCAAGTCATTCAGGTAGAATAAAGTGACATGAATATCCCATGATGTAACTCCAGGATGGGAAATGGAGTTTGACCTCTCCCATGCATCAAGACCATTCTAGATCTGGAGCTCTACTGAATGTCTACTATTTAGAGATGATACCTCCCCTTGAGAGACCTGAAAGGCTGTAGACATTGTAGTCTTACCTCTATGAGAAAAATAACTCAGCTATTTCTCCACAGAGAAACAAAAGACAAAACAGAAGACAAAAATACATTCATTAGACAGACTAATTATGGATGTATTGACCCAAGCACCACATCTGCAGGGAGAATATGAACATATAATACAGAATGTGGAGAAATTTGAAAAGATAATTGTTATTAGAAAGAACAAAAAACTGCAGCTTGACAAAACAGCTTATGCAAACAAAATTGCTTATTCAGATTTTATGGATAATTCTATTAATAAACCTGAAGGTTATTTTAAAAAGAATCAAGTCCCTTTAAGTCAAAAAGGAAGTTATTCAATCCTAACCAATAAAGAGAATGACTGCAATAAGCCAGTAAGAGATGACATCAGCTAAGGAGCGACCATGGAAGATACACTGGAGCTTGTGAACCATGAGGATGCTGTTGAATTACTATGTAAACTGAACGAAAATGCAGAACAAAATTCAAAAAACTCTATAGAGAAATGAAATTAAAAAAACTATCAGGGCAAATGGAAGATGAGAGGACGTTAAAATTTAAGCAACATTTAACATGTTGCAAACCAACAAAGTATGAAATTAGGATTGTTAATTTATCTGATTTTAGTTTAACTTCAGAATATTTTAAAGTGTTGAAGTTAGGCATTAATTTTGCACTGAGCAATAGAGCAGATGTAGTAGAGGCTATTTTACAACTAAAACTTTTTATGAAAAAGTTAAACTATTTATTGAAAGATGTTGTTATATGTAATGATTTTAGAAAACCTTCCGTTTTCAATCATAGTTTAAATTACGGTATTAAACTGTTTGAAGAATTATGTGAGAAGGAAATAAGGGAATTGTTAAATAATAGAAACAGACCTAAATATTTTAATTTGACACAGGAAGAAATAAGGACAATAACTGAATCACAATCTAAGAAGGACTTACAGTTCGTGAGAGCCGGCAAGGGGGGAGGACGGATTGTTGGCAATGAACTAAATTAACTACAAAAATGCAATGTACAATATGTTGGACAATCAGGACAAATACCTGGAGGTGAATATTGCAGAGCTACACAAGAGTTATAGATTTATTAAAATTTTTCTATACGAGTTATTAATAAATGATTATATTAATTATGGTCTGTATAAATTTATGAATGTTGAAACTCCTAAGTTAAGTATCCATTTTGGGATACCTAAATTATATAAAAATATAATGAATCCTTCATTTCATCCTACTGTATCCACCCTGAATAGTGTTTGTCATGGTATTCCTTTATTTCTATACAGTCTGTTTAAGCATTTGGTTCAGAAACTCAAGTCTTATTTAAGAGATTCATGGGACCTTCTTGTAAAGCTTAAGGAGTTTAATGGTATTGATGACTACATACATGAAAACATTATTTTTTTAACTGCAGATGTGAATTCATTATTTACTAGTATTCCTCATGATAAAGGTGTTCAAGCATTAAGAATGTTTTTAACAAACAATTCTAACTTTCCACAAGACAAGATATTTTTGTGTTGCTCTTTAATAGAGGTCATCTTAGAAAATAATTATTTTCTGTTTGATAAAAAGAAGTTATGTCTTACGATAATGTTCCATCTGTATTGTTAATCCTTGTTCAGTCATTACGTGTGGGTATCGGTTCTGACCTCGGAACCGAGCCGGCCATCTAGCAAGCTCACGTCAGCTACAAACTCTCGAGCTAAAACTCTTACCCAGAATTCCCCTCTCCCTGTTACCTCAGATTCAGTTTGCAAGTCAAAAGAAGGTAGAGGCTACCTCTGGTCAAATGACCTAAAAGAACCAGATGGTGAGATCGACTAGAAGCCATAGGAGGGGGAAGGAGGGAGAGTCGTAATGACTGAACGAGGATCAACAATACAGATGGAGCGCTATGGTAAGACATAACTTCTTTATCTGATATTGTTAATCCTCGCTCATTCCTTACATGTGGGACAGAGTCCCCAGCTACCTCTATTCCTTGGAGGCTCTCATGGAAGGACATTCCTGACCACCATAGAACCAAAAGATGCTCTTCCCCTGGAGGCCAAATCCAATTCATAATGATTGATGAAGGTATGAGGCGTAGCCCAAGTTGCAGCTGCACAGATGTCATGTAAAGAAGCTCTGGCATGGAAGGCAGCAGAAGTTGCCACCAACCTTGTTGAATGAGCCTTTATGGTAGTCAGCAATGGAATATTACATTGTGTATAAATTAAGGTCGCACAATCTTTCAACTATCTAGCCAATGTGACCTTAGCAACAGCACATCCTAATCTAGGTCCCGAATAGGCCAAAAATAACTGGTCTGATTTACGAGAGGCCTTAGTCCTGTTCAAGTAGAAGTGAATTTGCCTGTGAATATCTAGGGTATTAAGACAATACTCTCCTTTCTTTGAATAGTTGGGAAAGAAAACTGGCAATTCAATGGTTTGGTTAATGGACATTTCAGAGATCACTTTTGGCAGAAAGGAAGGATTAGTTCTCAATGACACTCTATCTCTATGAAAAATCAAGTATGGACTCTTGATGCATAAGGCTTGAAGCTCAGAGATACATCTGGCAGAAGTAATGGTGACCAAAAATAAGGTTTTCCCTGACAAATATTTGAGGTCGCAAGAAGAAGCTGGTTTGAAAGGTGGCATTGTCAAAGCTTGTAGAACTAATGACAGGTCCCATGGATGAATAGGTTCTCTAAAAGGGGACTTGAGATGATTCACACCTTTTATGAAGGTCTTGCATAATTTGTGTGACATAAGAGAGGAGTCTTGGACACCCACATGGAAAATAGATATTGCAGCCAAATGAACTCTAACGGTAGAGGCCGATAGACCCGATTGAAATAGGTTGGCTAGATACTCCAGTACTGTCGACACTGGTGCTGAAAAGGGATCTATTTGCTTTTCTTTCAGCCAAAGGGTAAATCTTTTCCACTTGCTTAGATAAGTAATTCTAGTGGAAGACTTATAAGATGCAATAAGAATGTCCCATACTGGCAAAGAAAGATCATTCTGCCTGGCAATCAAGGGAATTGGAGGAGCCAAGCTGTGAGCTTCAGGCTGTCCAAGTTGGGATGAATCAGATTCTGCAGATGGGAGATCAACCACGGGGTTGTATGGAGAATCCATGGTTGATCTAGCAGGTGAAGCCAAAGGAAAGGGAACCAAATCTGAAAAGGCCAATATGGTGCTATGAGGATCACCTTGCTCTTCAACTGGCGGGCTTTCTTCAGAAACTGGGGAATGACGGGAAGAGGTGGAAATGTATAAAGAAGACCCAAGGGCCAATCGTGGACTAGAGCATCCCTGGGAGACAGTCCCGGAGGGGAATCAGGGTGAAGTAGTTGCTGCATTTGTAGTTGTTCGGGGATGCAAAGAGGTCGCAGCAAGGAAGGCCCCAGCGGTGGAAGATCTCTGACACTATCAAGGGATTCAGGGACCACTCGTGAGGTTGTAGAATACACCTGCTGAGTCTGTCTGCTATCACACTGGAATGCCCGGGAATGTGTGTTGCTAGAAGAAAATGGTTGGTAGCCATTGCCCATTGCCATATCCTCATGGCCTCTCAACAAAGTGGGTAAGATTTGGTTCCGCCCTGTTTGTTGATGTACCAGACCACCGCCATGTTGTCTGATTGTATCACAATAGTCCCAGATGGCAGCAGGGCATGGAATGCTTGCAATGCCAGAAGCACCGCCCTCAGCTCTAGAACATTTATATGCAGTTGGGCCTCCAATTCGGACCAAGTACCTTGGACTGTCTGTCCCTGACATAGCCCCCCCACCCCATCAAGGAGGCGTCTGTGGTCACTGTAGCCTTGAGCTGCTGGAGGGGAGAAGGGGCGAGACCATTGTGACGGGTTGTGGGTCAACCGCCAATTTAAATACTGTTTGCACCTGTGAGTTACTCGAATCTTGGTTGAAAGAGGATACTGAAAAGGATACCATTGGGAGAGCAGTAGCCATTGTAGAAGCCTCATGTGAAACCTGACCAGGGGGACAATGGTGATGGAGGCTGCCATGGAACTCAACAGCTGTAGGACAGAGTGAGCTGTGGATTTCTTCCTTGAAAGGATTGGGATCAGTTGTTACTTTATCCTTAGAATTCTGTGCTCTGGAATGGATGCTCTGCAATTCTTTGTATCCAAGATGACCCCTATGAATTCTGTGGACTGAGGTGGAGCGAGACTGGATTTTTGCCAGTTTATAGTTATGCCTAGCCTTTCTGGAGCGAGGTGAGAATATTCCAGGGGTTCTTCCAATAGATGTCTGGTGGGGGCGGAGATAAGCCAGTCGTCTAGGTATGGAAACACCTGGAATCCTTGTAGTCGCAAGTGAGCTGTGATGACTACCATGCACTTTGTGAATACTCTGGGGGCTGTAGAGAGTCTGAAGGGCAGTACTCTGAACTGGTAGTGACTGGCTGCCGCACGCAAGCACAGAAATCTTCTTGATGGCCTGTTCACTTTTATGTGGTAGTACGCATCTTGAAGCTCTATCGAGCACATCCAATCATCTTTTTCCAAAAGCGGGAGGATAGACTGTATTGTGGCCATCCAGAATTTTTGTACTCTTACAAACTTGTTCAATACATTGAGATCCAAAATTGGTCTCCAGTCCCCGGTTTTCTTTGGCACCAAAAATAGTCTTGTGTAGAATCTGGATCCTATCTCGTCTGGAGGGACTATTTGGATGACTCTTTTTCTTTGATATCTCTAATGCTGCCTTTGACTGGGTGGAACATTGGGTAAGTTTGTTGGGGGGGGCAGGACAAAAATCGAAGGGAATATGGTAACCTCTGGTTATTATCCTTTGTACCCAAGAGTCATTGTTGATGGTTAGTCAGACAGAAGGGTACAAGGAGAAACGACCCCCAACCATCTCCAGAGGAAAGGAGTTGGGCTGCTCTTCAGGAATGCTGGTAGGATTGGCCAGGAAAAGAGTCCTTGGAACCCTGGTTATGTGGACCCCCTTTGCCCCAAAAAGGGTGTCTTCCCTGTGAGTTTTCCCCTCTGCCTCTAGGGGAGAACTCTGCCTGTGTGTCACAAAAAGGACCCTGAGACTTTTTGTACCATACCTTCCCACTCTTCTGGTTTCTGGAGAAAGCACATTCAGGGGAAGAATAACAGACACCCACGGCAGAAAGGGTCTTACTGTCCTGTTCACATCTGGCTAGTGTGCTTTTAACCTTGGGTCCAAACAATGAAGAGGCTTTGATGGGAGCATTGAGAAAGGAAGCCTTGAAGGGTTCCGTGAAATTACATAAGCGCATCCAGGCATGTCATCTCAGTACAACGCCTGAACTCGCTGCTCTAGCTGCTCCTTCTGATGCATGAGATATCAGACTCATGGAGGAGTTAGATATCGATTCAGTTGTGGCCAGCTGAGAGGCCACTTTCTCATGGACCTCATCAGACATGGCACCAGCCAAAGTTTCAGAGAGCTTAGAAATTAAATCCTTTTGAAGCCTGGTAAAGTGTGCCATATAATTCAGGGACCTGATTGCAAAGGTCGCTGATGCAAAAGTATTCTTCCCTATTCTGTCCAGAGCCTGGGACTCTTTGTTGGGTGGATGGACAGTCTGGCTTTCTTCTTCTGCCAGGTCCTTCTTGGTTGCAGTTGCCACCACTAGAGCATCTACAGGAAGACCTTTGGACCAATGGGTGTCAGTAGCAGGAGGGGACAACATTTTATCTGGCCTGGACCAGTTCGTCAACAGGTGGAGTAACCCAGGAGGTAGGAGGCTGGGCATGAAAGGCCTGCTGGAACACAGACTCTTCAGAGGTCAGGTTAGAGGGCTGCCAGTCACCTCTCTGTTTACGGATTTCAAGGATATCACCAAAGGATATCTCAGAGGGTGACCGAGGGGACCCTTCCCCATCATCAAAGTCTGTGTCTTCAGTAAGGGACTCCTCTGTGGAGTCCATTTGCTTCCTCTTGCACAAGCTTTTTGGATGAACTTCCTCAGAGGGAGAAACTGGGGAAGACAACACAAAAGGGGTTTCCTGTGGGAGTACATCCTGAGGCCCTTTGCGCCCAGTGTCCACTAGGAGCAACTTGTGTACATTGCAGTCCAGAAGAGGGTGGGGAGATTGATAGCGCAGTATCACCAGCTGATGCCAAAGCCTTCTCCATTAGTTGGAAGGCCGGTCCACCTGAAGAGGGGTGAGTGTCCAGGACAGGGGTCACCCCTCCCCTAAGTGGCTCAGCCTGCCGACTCAGAGTCCCTGGATGGCTGTGAAACACCACACTACGTACACTACAGCTGACATCCTGGGTCATAGCAAAACTCTCCTGCCATGAAAGCAACTGTGGTTCCTTAATGAGGTCCATAAAGGGAACCGTAGAGGGGGAAGACTGTGCTATATCAAGAGGCTTCAAAGGCAATGAAGGAAGAGAATAAGTAGAGGTCTTTGGCAAAGGGTGATCACCTCCCAAGGAAGGATAGGTCCTGGGGGGTGCGGAATACCTCTGGCCAAAAGCACTTGATCTACAAGATGCAACACATTGTGTTCAGAGAGGCTTATAGTGGATTTCACGGAAACGGCTGAGGAAGAGTCAGGTCTATCCAAAGATGGGGCAAGCTCGGTGCCCACCTCACCAGTCTGCACTGAAAACAATGGGGTCGGGGACTGAACTACAGGTGTCTGCACCGAGGAAATCATCGGTGCTGAAGTCATGGTCTGCACCGACGATAAGGTCCATGCCAAACTGGTTGTTGGCGCTGAGGCTGGGACTGAAAAAATCGGTGTCAATAACTGAATTGTCGGTTCCAGGTAAGGTGTCGGAGCCGATGTGGTGACAGTCTGTATCGACTGGATAGTCGGTGGCAGTGGAGAAGTCTGAATCGAGGAGCCCCTCGGTACTGATATGGTAAAGGGCACGCTAGTCGGTGCCGAAATCACAAGTGGCACCGATAGCCTCGGTGCCGAAGGTCTAGGCACCAAAAGCACTGAAGCCGAAAAAGTCAGATCCGAAATGGAAAGCTTAGCCTTCTTGGGTCTCGGTTGGTGGGAGTCCCCAGCTGGGGACGAAGGAAGAGACTTGGCCTTTGTATGTTCATCAGTCTTTTTCTTATGGAATCTTGGAAGGGTTGAAGCCTCCAACCCAGAAATAGCCTCTGAAAAAGGAGATTTAAGTAGCCCCTTCAATAACAATTTATTTTTCCTCTCAATCAACGTCCTGTTAGAGAAGTTCTTACAAATTCCACAGGGCAGGTCAACTGATAAATGAGGCACACCCAAGCAATAGACACACAGGGAATATGCATCTGAAGTAGGTAATTTATGGCCGCAATCTGAACATCTCTTAAATCCTGGACTACCTTTCTTATCTGCCATGTTAGGAAAGAAGGAAAATCAGAAAGAATACCAGCAATGGTACAAGAAGTACCCGGAGGTGAGGAGGAAAAGGGGTTTACCAATGATGGTAAAGAAGAGAATACCTCGCAGTAAATAGGATTGAAAACATTTCAAGAAGGGATATTCGCTAAATGCGATAAGGTAAGAGAAAACAATTTAGTACCTTTTCTGAGAGAAAAAGTTGTTTTAGACTAGTATGACAACAAAATATTGTACTTAGCTCAAGAGAAGTAGCTTGACATGACTGAATGGCGATGCGGCTAACGAAATCTGAGGTAACAGTGAGAGGGAAATTCTGGGTAAGAGTTTTAGCTCGAGAGTTTGTAGCTGATGCGAGCTTGGAAGATGGCCGGCTCGGTTCCGAGGTCAGAACTGATACCCACACATAATGACTGAACGAGAATTAACAATATGAGATCAAATATTTCAAGCAGGTTCAGGAACTAGCAATGCAGTCTTGTGTTGCCCCATCATTTGCTAACTTAGTGTTAGGGAGGTAGGAGCAGGAAGTATTGCCCGGGTGTTTGCTTTATAATATTATAGTTTTATACAAATATTTTGTCGATGGTCTTCTTTTTATTACAGTTATAAAGGTGGAAGACACTAATAGATTTGTGAATGAACTCAATCAAAATTCAGACTTTTTTGAGTTTAAAACCAGTGGATTTGGAAGTAACATCAATTTTTTTGGATGTTAATCTAGAATGGGATTTAAAATCAAGATAAACTGATAGCAAAATTTACAGAAAGGAGATGTTTTCCAACAACTATTTACACTGTAAAAGTGGTCATCCAGATTTTATAAAGAAAAATATTTCAAGGGGACAAATAATTTGTGCATCCAGGATGACCACCAAAGAGCAAGATATTTTAAGTGAAACAGTTACTTTTATTGAAATGTTTAAGGAAAGGGAGTGTAGTTATGAATTCTTATATAAGGAAGCTATGGAGTTCTATGATAAGCAGAAGACTGCTTTTAAGCCTATACTAAGGGGAGTGGATTTGAATATTATAAGAATACAGAAAACATCGAGAGAAATCCAACTTTTATGTTAGACATGTCTGCTGATTCCTGTGCTATTAAAGGGGTTATTAGAAGAAATTGGAGAATTTTAAATATTTCCTAACCCTTACGATACTACTCTCACACACTCCACGGCATCATATCATCCTCCTCACTCCCCTTCTTACTCATCCATTTCTCATCAACTGTTCTCCTCCAACCCAACCAAACCTAAGCTACTCCCCTCTCCATCCCCCCTCCACTCATCTCTCATACTTCACACCAAAAAATCACTAGTCTCACACAACCTATTCTACCCATCCCCACTACATTTCCATACTCTACTCCTCCACCATATCTGTCACTCACTTGCTGGTGACATCCACCCTACCCCTGGACCTACCTCTATCACTAATGTCACTAAACCCTCCTCCCTACCAAACAAATCCATGTCCATTTGCCTCATTACACTTAATGCACAAAGCCTTAGAAACAAAATCCCTAACCTCCATGCTTGGCTCTCCCATAACCACAATGACATAACCGCCATTTCTGAAACCTGGCTCAAATCCTACATAGAAGATAAAGAAATTTTACCACGTGGTTACCAAATCATTCACAACAACAGAGCCCACAAAAAAGGAGGTGGAGTAGCTATAATCTACCCCTCCGTCCATACCATAACTCCACACACCAATAAAATGCCAACATTTGCCAATGCTGAAATTACAATCGGGTTTCTAAAAATAAACAACAACAAATCCATTTGTATCACTGCCCCCTATATTTCCCCGGGTGATAACATCAAAACACTTGAGAATATCCTATCCTGGTTCTCCTCTCACATAAATAATGAAACCTACATCCTGGGTGACACCAACATCAACTGGGTCACTTTAAACTCTGATGCCCCATCCCACACTATCAACCTGTACAATTTCTCCCAAGTCTTATCACCTCTGCAGGAATTATACCAGATCCTCTCAGTGATCACTTACCTGCCTTCGCCGACCGGCTCCCATCTCCACTGCAAAAACAACACCATTACATTCAAACCCGCAACCTCTCCTCTTTCAACCCTCAAACTTTCTCACAATGCCTAAAGCTCACTGACTGGTCCCCACTAAAAACCCTTCCACTAGATGATGCCGTATCCTATTTTAACCACTCATTCCTGATCCTCCTCAACCAACAAGCCCCCCCCACAACCAAACGCATCAAAACCAATCCCTGCCCATGGTTATCAAATGAAACTAAACTGGCCATGCAACATAGGGACAAAAAATGGAAACAATATCAAAAACATAAAACCCCCAACTCCCTCCTAGAATTTAAGCAACTCTGAAACTACACAAAAAAGCTTATAACTAAAGACCACAAAGCCCACTACTCCAAACTCCAGTCCTTGCACTCAACAAATCCCAAAAAATTCTGGGACTCCATATCATCTATTTTGCGTCCTGGTAGTAAAGATAACTCCTACCCTAATCCCACCCTCTCCGCCCTTGACACAGCCACCCATTTTAACTCATTCTTCATAGAATGCATAGGCAAACTATCCTCCTCCTTCCCACCCCCCTCCTCTAGCCACTCCCACCACAATCTCCTCCCTAATCAACTACCCCCTTCTAGACACCTCTGCCTTTCTCCCATTTCCACATCCACCATTAAAAGACTTCTCCTCAAACTCAAACCCTGTCGCAGTGCACCTGACAACCTCCCACCTACCTTCCTCAAACAGTCAGCAGATAGCATCGCCTATCCTATCTCAATTCTCATAAATAGATCCATTCAAGAATTATAAGTTCCCTCTATCTGGTGCCATGATTACATCATCCCCCTCCACAAAGGTGGCAAAAGCTCTGAAACCACCACCTTCAGGCCTATTGCTATCCTTTCACCCCTTTCTAATATTCTAGCGAAAGCCATCCAAGCACAACTCATGACACACCTAACCCAAAACAACCTCCTATCCCCTACCCAACACGGCTTCTGCCCTAGCCACTGCACCATAACTGCCCTTCTTTCCTTTCTAGAAACCATCAACCATGAGCGTGACGTAGGCAAATTTGTATCTACACTATTCCTAGATCTGTCAAAAGCCTTTGACACCATCTCTCACAAACTACTCATATCCAATCTCTCCACTCTACATCTCTCTCCCATCACCATAGTCTGGTTTTCCAGCTACCTGTCCAACCGCCAACAAGCTGTCCAATGGAAAACGTCAAACTCTCCCTTCCTACCTACTTCCACAGGCATCCCTCAAGGCTCTGTTCTTGGCCCTGTACTCTTTAACCTATTCATTAACAACTTCCACCACTCCATCCCAGAATCGTCTGTCATCCAGTATGCAGACGACTCAACAATCATCTGCTCAGCCTTCTCTCCCTCTGAGCTCCTAGCAAAAACTCAATTAGCCTTCACCACAACAGAATCCTGGATGCAGTCCGACCACTTGGCTCTTAATGTCAAAAAAACAAAACAAATTAATGTTATTTTCCCCTTTTAAAAACTCCATTATTGACAAAACCTCTTTCACCATACAGAGCCAGAACAACATCCTCCTTGAAATTGTTCCCACTACAAAGCTTCTCAGCATCACCATAGATGAAGAACTAAAATTTGATACTCACATCTACTCCACAATAAAAAAAAAACACCTAAAAACTGGTCTCCTCTACAGACACAACCATTTCCTCAGCCCCTCTATTTGTAATACCCTAGCATCCACCTTCCTGCTCCCCTCCCTTATGTATGGTGCCCCTCTGTTTACCAATTTCCACCTTAGCTTACATTCCAAACTTGAATGCTGCTACCATAAGATCTGCAAATTTGCAACCAATTTTAAATACTCATCCCACCACTGCCACTCCCTCCACTCCCTCAATTGGCTTGAACTACCCAACTACCTCATTTACCTACCTACAACTCACCATTGCCCACAAGCTCATCTTTAAACCTACAAACTGCCCATCTCTTGCTACATCCTTAAAACCCTATATACCCAACTGCCCACTCAGATTCACAAACCAAAATCTCCTTCTGGTCCATAAACCCATATGACCTCCTGGCCATCTACTAATTTCCTACTCCTTAGCTAAACTGTGGGACTCTCTCCCCCCTCACATACGCAACCTACCAAACCATACTAATTTCAAATCTCAGCTATTCTGTCATCTAACAGCTAAATGGGAATGCCCATGTCACGCTCCAACATAAACCCCTCTCTACCCTTTCTTTCTTCCCTGCACTGAAATCATCACCTGTTATCACTACTATTGCCTCTTGTCATCCTAAAACATTCTCATCCCCTACCTGGGACTGAATTCCTCTGTTATCTAATGTACTATACTTTCAATAACAAATAGTTTTGGTGCTTTCTTCATAAATAATGGTTCATCTAACCACAAATGGATTGTAGCTATGTTTTAAAATTTAGCTCACTTAGAGCTTAAGTCACATTTTGTTTTGTTAATGTTGAGTTTACCTAACCTGCAAAGGTCTAGTAATCCTCATGTTCTTCGATGTTAACTCTCTAAGTGCTTATTACATAATGTATTATTCTTCTGTAATGTTTAATTGTTCTGTATTAACTCTTTGTTATTTCTTTGTAACATTTAACTTAGAATGTCTTGTAGCTTTTCTCCCCGGGCCTCCACTGAAAAGGGGCTCTTTGTGGCCCAGTGGACTTCCCCGGTCATCAAACTTAAAATAAAATAAAATAAATAACTAAATAATTGTGATGTGTGGGAAGCTATAAACAAAGAACCCACTTTTGTTTATCATAAAACAAGATGTTTTAAAACCATGTTAGAGAAACAAAATACTTTAGTTAAAATCCCTCAAACAGATAGGGAAGTTTGCATCTATGCTTGTGGTATGTTTAATGTATGTAGGTACATTTATGTTATTAAAGATATTTTTATTGAAAGTTTGCATTTTACTATCTAAAAGAAAGATATTCTTGTAAATCCACTGGTTTAGTTTATATTGCCATGTGCTCACGGTGTCCTAGTTATTATATAGGTATGACTACTTGTTTAGAGAAGTGTATTAAAGAACATCTTTATAGTATAAGGACAAAACATAACAACAATGTCTTATACAAACATTTCAGGATTTGTTCTAATTATAAAAAAAAATGTTTTCAGTTATTGAATGTCTCCCACAAGATCTAAGAGAAGAGAATTATAAGAACAAATTAGAAACAGTTGAAGCAAAGTGGCAAATTAGACTGAGTGCATATCAAGCCACAGGGCTAAATGAAAATATTAATGTAAAGTGTTTTCTGAAAGAAAGAAGATTGAAAGGTGGACATTAAAAATGTTTAATAGTTTTCAACAGATTTTTAACACTGGTTTGAGATTTTAAAATGTTGTATTTATTAATTTAATTGATTAAAGTAATAGGTTAATTATTTAATTGATTGTATTAACTTGTGTCAAGTGTATTTAAAAAAGTTGAGTGTGACTTGATTGTTATCCTGAAGAAGTCTGCTGACGAAAGCATAATAAAACTGTTTGATGCTAAGTGTAGTTTATTGTTTTTCTTCTGTAGTAGTCACTATGGTTCGGGTGTTACTGTGTGTTTTTATCACATTCATGTGCTTTTTTTTGGTTTTAAAGAGAAACTCACATGAAACTGCTCCACTTGATGGGCTTCGTCAGTGACCTTCCCAGCAGACCCACTTGGAGCCTCCTGAGCCTTCCACCATTGTTCTTGAATTCAGAAGAATGCCATGGAAAATACAAAAGATACCTGAACTGTATGCATGGCAAAAACTCACTAGTGGCTGTAAGAAACACATTTATGTAGCTGACATGTAATAACACCATGTGCGATATTGGAGGTACACACCTATGCAGAGGAACACTTTAAAAAAGAGATGCTGAATGTTGATTGGTAGAAGGATAAACCCAGAGACATCATGGAGCTCTTGGAATATGTGTTTCAGGCTGGTTTGAGCTTAGCATTGAGCAGCATTTTACTTTCTCCAAGGATGATGCCACAATACGAAAAAATAGATGATTGACTTTAATAATTGGCTTAGTTTCTGGTGTCATTCTAATGGGGTGCAATATTTGTAAGCTTGGAAGGAGATGGTCAACAGACCATGCTGCTTTGCTAGGGATGGTCAGCACCTCTCCCCTCTAAGCTTTCAAATATTATCTAAAACATTGTCTTCCCTCATAGTGCCTATTTAGGCAATGCCAAACTGAAAGTACTTCTGACATAGCAAATCAAAGCCAAAAAAATCTAAAGGTATTACTGCTCAATGCTAGGAGTTCTAAGCAAAAACCTCCACTCCCTAGAAGCTCTCTTAACCCTAGAGAATGCTGATGTCTATGCGGTCACTGAGGCATGGTTTAAAAATATGAAAAGCACACCAACTGTGCAAGTTTATAATGCCTTCCACACATTTAGACCAGCTACTACACAGACAGGGACTAAAAGTGGAGGTGTCTCTATTTACATCAAAAATAAATATGCCTCAAGGCTGGTCATACAGGACAATGCACTTGAGCTGCTCCATGTCCAAATCACCAGAGGTAAAATCCAATACCACTTCCTTGCAAGCTATAGGTCCCCCTCTATGACCCAGGAAATCCATACCATGTATTTAAACTCCTTACAAACACCAATCATCCAACCCAATACCATATTCAAGGACAACTTTAATTACCCCACTATTAACTGGGAATCCTATAAGACACCAAATGTACAGGCACAGAGATTCCTGGATTCAGTAAACACAAACTCCCTGAACCAGATAGTCAATATACCAACCAGGGGTGCAATCATACTGGATCTGGTCCTCACTAATATGGGAGAGTGCTGCAAATTCCCTGGTAAGGTCAGACCACAAAATGGTCTCCTTTGAAGTAAAAATAAAACCTGGACCCCAAGCTAAACCTGGGATATTCAGGAACTATTCTAAGGCTAACCTTCTGCTATTAAGTGATAACCTGGCAACATTTCAAGCCCAATAAACTCTGAGAACACTGCTGCCTATGTAGAACTGTTCACAGAAGCCCTATACAAGCATGCTAATAGCTGCACAGAGGCAGCTGTACCCACCAGGAAGAAGTACAGAACTACCTCAATAAAATAAATAGACTGTATAACAGAAGGAAGTAAGTCATGGCAAAAATTAGGAGGTACAGCATCCAGCAGGATAACAGCACCCTCATCAATCTAAACACACAACTCAGAGGACAAATAAAGTCTACCAATGCCAAATTTGAGGTGAATTTGGACTCTCAGGCCAAGGACAACCACAAGGCATTCTTTAGCTATGACTGCAACCTCAAAGGCTATACACAATCATGTGAAGAGCCCATTATAAATGGAGCCACCTATACTGAGCCAGAAGATATAGCAAACCTATTGGCCAATAAATTCAGCTCCAACTTTACCCCTCTCTCCTCCTCAACCTTCCTTCAGGAAATACCATAAAAACATAACTCCCCTGCTATCATTAGAGAGCAGGTTCTTAATGCTCTCTCTAAGCCCAAGAACACTGCATCAGTGAGCCCTGACAATACCCCAGGATGCCTTCTAAATAGTATGAAACCTGACTTATCAAGGCCTCTGGAATTGCTAATTAACTGTAGCCTCCAAACTGGCTTCATGCTTCATGAATACATAACAGCAACAGTCATCCTTCTGCAGAAAGGTGGGCCATCTACAGACCCATAAGTCTCACTAGTCTTATATGTAAACCCATGGAAAGAATTACCATGGAAATGCTCAGTCGAGATATAGTAAACCTCCAGACACTAGACCCAACCCAATTTGATTTTGTCAAGGGCAGATCATGCCTACTCAACCTGGTGAGAAGTTCACCAAAGCAATGGATGGGGGTAAAATGGTTCACACTGCCAGCCTTGACCTGGCTAAGGCATTTGACACAATACCCCACTCGAGCATTGTTGACAAACTCAAGAGTTTAGGTACAAACTCATATGTCACCAGGGGGATAGATATCTGGCTCACAGACAGGACCCAGGAAGTTAGAATTGGGGAGTCCACCTCTACAAAGAGGCCAGTCACATGTGAAGTCCTTCAGGGATCAGTCCTTGGACCACTCCTTTTTGACATTTACTTCTCTGAAGTCAAGACCAATATCAGTGGTCTCTGGCTAACTAAATTTGCAGATGATTGCAAACTAGGAGCTGTCATTGAATCCCACACTGACACAAATGTTCTCCAGGACGGGCTGACACAGACAAACAGCTGGTGGTCAGAGCCATGGATGAAAGCTAAATGCCAAGAAATGCATAATAGTATCCTTCAGGAAGTCATCCACCCCTGGTAACTATCATCTTGACAACATGCTCTTTAGAGCTGACCCAGTAGTCAGGAACTTAGGGACACATATAGATAGTAATCTAGCCCTTGACCATCATGTGTCTACACTTGTCAGGAAATCATTTAATGTTGCACAACTTATAAACAAAGCTATGGCATCTAAGTCCAAGGAAGTCATTGTTCTACTGTATTTGGTATTCATCAGACCTGTCATTGAGTACAATGCCCCCTTTGGTATGTACCTAACTATGCATATCCAACAATTGGAATGTCCACAGAGGTTCCTCACTGGAAGAATACAGGGCTTAAGTAAAATGTCCTATGCAGACCACCTCAAGGCTCTATCCCTGTATTTTGTCTCCTACAGGCTTTTGAGGGGAGCTCTATGCCTGACATACAGGTCATTGTCAGACCCCACTCTGATGGAACTCCTGCATACCTGCAACTCAAACAGTACCAGAATTACCCGGTCTAAAGATGTAAACATTGCCTGTGATATAAATAGGACCTGCTGGAGAGACAGGTATGCATCTCAGATATTACCCTGTCTCTGGAACAGGCTCCCCATCCATGTGAAGTAGAGTTCCTCCCTAACCCAATTCAAGTGCAAGCTGGACAATTGGATGGGGAAGAGGAAATTCCTCACTGGTTTGGCACCTATGTCTCTAATGGACACAGGCAACCTGTAAATGGTTCATCTCCCAGGCCAGGCTTGTAAATGTTTCATCTCCCAAGCCCCTGCTTACACTTATCAAGGGTATCAGAATTTGTCAGAGATTTGGGATGCATGGCTAGGCTTAAAAAGGTCCTTGTGGTCGTTAGCCTAGTAAACACTTATGAATCTATCAACCAACCACAGGACCCATCAAACAGGCAAGGAATTTCCTTGTTACATCTTGTAGCTAAAGATAACACACTGAGAAATAAATTAAATGCAAACTGGACAAAGTATATGTATTTACACTGAAATTTCTGATGTGTAACAATTCTATAGCCTGTCTAGAAGAATTCCATGTTTGTTTAACTTACTGCTTACAAGCATTATCTGCCCTCTCGCAAGCTTGATAACTTTGAACAGTGTCTATGTTTTGAGTGCCTCTGATTATAGGGAATATTCCTGAAGATGTTAAGTCCAAGCTTAAATGATGTTCAACAATAACAGCAAAAAAAAAAAAAAAATATATATATATATATACATATATATATATATATATACATATATATACATACACACACACACACACACACACACACACACACACACACACACACACACACACACACACACACACACACACACATGTATATGTATATATATGTGTATATATATATATATATATATATATATATATATATATATATATATATATATATATAAGAATAGTTATATTGTACTACATCAACAAAATACTATATTGTCATGCATTAAATCAACCACAAATGGTTGAAATTCACAAAATAAACAAAAACAAAAAAAAAAGAAAACAATATTTTATGCATTGGGCAAGCTGCCCTGCACTCTCCATGTGGGGTGCTGTGTCCCCCACACCCCCTGTTACTTAAGTATACCAACTCTGAGATCACACAACAGTGGAAAAAGGGCAAAATCATACTCCCCACTTTGCAGCGATTGCCAAAGCAAAAGCCGGCATTCTGAGATGAAACAGCATTTTGATGAAAAATACCAGCCAGCAAAATGCTCAGTGAACAGAATGTGCAACAAAACACACACTGAACCCCTAAAAAGAGTAGAAGAGTTGCCGTTGCATATAACTACAGCATGACTCATGGTTTTAACATAATAACAGTAGAGCAGCTGGTGTTTCTTTTATGGCTATAGTTTTCCATTAACCTTCAGAAAATACATAATTATGGATATATTTATTGCATGAACACTGAACTAAATAAAACAAACAAAATGTAACTTACTGGTGGACCTGCATCTCCTCTCTCTCCCCTTGGCCCTCGTATACCTGGACCACCCTTGAGGAAGAAAAAAAGGTGTTTAAGCTAATATTCAAATAATAACATGTTACGCAAATGAAACTGTGTATTGTAATTTCACTCCATTTTATTTATTTCAGAAACTGACACTTTAAAGCAAAGCAACTAGCAACAATCAGATTGCATGAGCCCCAAATGATACCTTCATGGAATTTGTTGTTATGAGTGCTTCACTGCCACAGTCTGCAACATTTGTTTACTGGTGCCGTGTTTGTATATTCATTTAGTCTGAGATGGAGGATTGGAGTAAGGAGGCTAGCTTCAGAACAGCTGTAAAGTTAATACACAGATCGTCCATACTAAATAATGTTACCCCTTCTCAAAGTTTGTGAAACTTTGAGTAAAGCAATGCTTAGTCTGGCAGACAGGGTTTTTCCTATTGCAAAAACTTTTATATTTCACTATGTCACTATGTCTACCAGTTAAGTTTTAATCATCTTGCTGATGGCCAATTAAATGTCTAGCAACGTAAACAGATGTCTGGACACCATCTTACTCTGCAGTGCTTCAGACTTTGCTAATCTTCTCATCTTCACCATTTACAACATAGTCAGCACTACCTCATGCACTATTCTTGTATTAGATCCACAGTGGCATCCATTTTGAAGCAGAAAAAGACTTCTGCATTGCTCCTTGAAGCGTATTATGGAAATTCAAAATTATTCCGAAATCCCTTATTCCAGAGTATTTCTCTCACTGCCCCATCCCAAGAGAATGTTGGACTGAACATCTCCTTGAGCATTGTCTTTCATTTCTTCATGAGCACTCCAGGAATTTATAATGCAGCACTCTACAAATCTAATGCCAACTGTAAATGCTTGTGGCCTGACCTAACTGTAGCTCTGGCTATCTGATTTATAAAAGTAGACACATCTCGAAGCATTTATGTTTCCTTTCCAAAAGTCTCTCAGTCTCTTTTCAGATATGACTTACTACTTTTGGTCATGGGAAGTGTGAATCATGGCACTCATACTGTACTAACTTATAGCTGATGTCGCACAGAAGATTTCATGTTTCCCTCAATATAGTCATTTGACACGGAATACTTTCTATATAATACTGTGTTGCATCATTGAAGGTTTACAAATTATACTTATTCTAAAACCACTTCTGAGTCAGGATAGTCAGTTTTTGTATTATCTTGTATGTTTGTAATACATTGCTGTAGTTTATTTCACCAATCTCTGTTGTGCCCTGTGGAACTACACAGCTGTCATGTACACATTCAGATAAAAAGTTAACATTTTATTGCCACAATGAGCACCATTCTTTTGGGCAGTACGTCTAGTCATCCACATTATTTCCATTGTACCTATCTCCCTCCCTGCCTCCCAGAAGCCAGAAGACAAGAGATTGCTGGGATTCACTCCATCAACCTGCCCTTCTCTTTTAGGCTAGAAAGTGGAGAATGGAAAAAACAATTTTATAAAGCAATTAGAAGCATGTGGTGTATGCAGTGAACAAGGGGAGAGATGCAAACTTGAGAGTTTCAGTTGTGGTATAAATAGGGATTGTAATGACATAACAAGTTGTATTTAAGTGGGACTCAAAACATCATGTATCAAACATTTAGCCTACAGAAAAGCATACTTCCAAAATGACAATCACAGAAAAACAAAATAACTGTGTTTTTACAAAGAACCCGTGCCCTCTGCCCCCAACTGAAAATGGGGATTTAACTGCATACCCCCAATCTCTAAATAAGCTATCTTCAAGGATGCAACAACTGAATGTAAAGATGAAAAGCAAAAATACTGGCTGATGAGATATAGCCAAATTATGGAACACCTCCCCCCCTACAATAACCTCTCTACCATCATGCACCCACTTCAAAGCATTACTTAAAGTGCACCTAAAAGCATGCAGGCTATGCCCTTGTAACTCTCCCCTCTAACTTCTCCCACTCCATCTACCCTCTACCTCTCTTCCACCCCACAAACTACCTTTGATTACAGCGATATGCTACAGAGTAAAGCTGGAGTTTTTTGAGGCGGTCAGTGTAGGGCATTTGTTTGAGGCCAGTAATCCTCTTTGTGAGGTACTTCTGTGGCCTTTCCAGCTGCTGCAGATGTCTTGTGAGGTACATTCTAAAAGGGGCGTTGTACTCTATAATGGGTCTAATGAGTGGTGAGTAGAGGGAAACAATGACCTCTTTTTTCCTGGATGAGAACCCTTTTATGATGAGGTGTGCCACGTAGAAGGACTTCTTGACTACTGTGGCGATGTGACTATCAAAGGAGAGACTACTGTCCACCTGAGTCCCAAGGTCTCTTATTACGCATTCAGTGTTAAGTAGATTGCTGCCTATTTGGTAGTTCATGGGTACAAAGCTTTTACCAAAGCGGATGACACAGCACTTTTTGGCATTGAGCTTGAGGCCATGGCTCTGACACCAGGCATCTGTCTCAGTGAGGCCCTTCTGTAGGATGTCCACATCATTTGGGGACTTGACTATGGCTCCTAGTTTGGAGTCATCTGTGAACATCATCAGACAGTGGCCTTCTGTGTTAACCTGTACTTCAGAGAAGTAGATACCAAACAGGAGAGGTCCCAGGATGGAACCCTGTGGCACTCCACTTGTCACTGCCTTGAGGTCAGATTTGGAGTCTGCAACTTTTACAGTATGGGTTCTGTCAGTGAGCCAATTGGCAACCCATCTTGTGACGTAGGGATTTATACCTAGTTTAGTGAGTTTAGCTATAATTCCAGAATGGGGGATGGTGTCGAAAGCCTTGGCGAGGTCAAGATAGGCTGTGTGAATCACCTTACCCTCATCCACGACTTTGGTGACTGCCTCAAAGAAGTCGATCAGGTTCAGGAGGCATGATCTGCCTTTCACAAACCCGAACTGGCTGGGATCCTTTTGAGAGTGTCCATATTAGGTTTTTCCAGGGGGTTCAGTTTCCTTCAACATCCCAGTGGCATGCCATAGCCAAATTGTTAGTTTTCCAAATTACCTGTACAGATGCAAACATCCAGGATTAGTTCTTTTAGATCCATGAAGTGGTGGGAGCTGTGATAGCCTCTGTCTGTTCCGTCTGCCTGAATAAAATAATGTGGGTATCAGTGAATTGATAAAGCAGGCCTTTGTAGTTTCAGTTCACAAGGTAGGTCCTTCTACAGTCCATGGTATTTAAAACTGTTGAGACCTCACAAGCATATTACGCAAGGTTATGGAGAGAATAATCATGGCTCTTATTCAGGCAGACACAGGAAATTCCCTTCTATAGGACTTATCCCAGTATGTTTTTTTGTCAAAGACAAATCTTGTAGGCTTAGATTAGTAAATTTCTTTGAATATGGCTGAAAGCCTGGATAAATATTCACAGAGCTTTCATTGATCTGGCTAAAATATTGTATATAATACCCCATGCCAGAAACATACCTAAACAAAAATCATAACTTAGCCTTTTACTCAGATATTTATGTTCGCTGGGTGTGTTACTGGTCATGTTATACATTTGGAAGTTGCATTACTTTACTGCAATAATTTTCTCACTCTCGTAACTGTATATTGTAGGATTAAACACAGGCAAACATAAGCTCACATTTCACTACTGAGATATCATTTAGAAAGCCAAAATAGCCTTTCATATTCTAATGGTGAGCTGGGAATGATGAATAGAATAGGTCTTGCTCTCTCAGACAGCTTGCAGATGGTACTGCACTGTTTTGACATTTTTACGATGTAGTATCTGAACAATTTGAGTTTTGCAAGTGTAGTGTTTATTTATTTATTTAATGTGTGTGTGTGTGTGTGTGTGTGTGTGTGTGTGTGTGTGTGTGTGTGTGTGTGTGTGTGTGTGTGTGTGTGTGTGTGTGGATTCCACTTCTACATTAGAAGTCAGGTAAAACCACAATGTGCTGATTAGCCATGATCTGCTTGTTGTGGTAGCACCTACTATTCAGGAAACATGCACATGAGCTAATTATGAGCTCCGACCTCATCATGGCTAGCATGTCCCTGAATTGCATATGGGCATATCGCTCTGGATTGTGTTTGGATCTTTAATGAATTCCCGGGTTTTCTTTTCTATGCTTTCTTTTTTGTCTTGTTCTTGAAGTACATTGGAGCAACTAAAGCTCAAAGCACTGCAAAGAATTTTGTGACAGCATGAAGTGTATTGCAGCTTTCAGAGTTGTACAACAATTAACATTCTACGCTTCTGTTTCACTCTCTCTGTAACTGGTGGCACATGGAGTAGGCAAAGCCATCATATTATGATCAGGCCTTTCTGACCATAATTAAGTAGTTATATGTTGTCAAGGTGAATTACCTGACATCCCTTTCTGGAATATTTAACGACTTCTCAGTCTCTTAATTATATCCTGTCTTTGCATCTTCTATTACTAATTCTACGCTCTGACAGTAATGAAACTCACTTTATAAACTTTAGACTATACTCACGTACCTGTATCTATATTTTGTAACCATACAATGACAAATAAGCAGGAAAAAGATTTCAACTATGGCCAGCTACCTCAGAAGAAGAGTAAAACTTGTAGAAACAGCAAAAATATCACTGAGGTAAGGCTCCAGGCTTTAAAACATTTACTATTCAAAAAAACACAAAACACAAGAGCTTTCACCAAGTAGGCTTCTTCAAGTGTACTGAAATAAAGTGCTGACATCTCTATTTATACTAAATACCATGTGATTCTCCAAATCAACTATTAAAGGCATATTATGATTAAAAGCTAAGTACATAAAATAAAATCTTATGTTAAAAGAATAATAAAAAAACATATACAAACATTTATAGTTTATGGTTCTCTGGTTCGATTCTCGGCCGGGGTGCCTTCTGTGCGGAGTTTGCATGTTCTCCCTGCGTTCACGTGGGTTTCCTCCAGGTACTCCGGTTTCCTCCCACATTCTAAAGACATGCATCTGGAGCATTTCTCCCCAGGCCTCCGCTGAAAACAGGATCTGTGGAACCTAGTTGGACTTTCCCGGTCAACAAATGTTAAATAAATAAATAAAAAATAAAAATTTAAAAACACATATAGAAACACTTATAAAATACATACGTCAAAAAATATATATACATTCAAAGAAACCAACTCATCTAAGTAAAGGTCTGCTTTTTAAGGTTGGTCTTAAAGGAGTATTTTCATTCAAACCATGTCCTGTGGTTGCCCTGAGTCTAATAATCCATCTTGCTTCTAAACTTTCAGTTTGTGTCTTGACATCCCCTCCTCTTATACTTACAGATATTCTACCTATAGCCCTAAAAGAAAAAGTATGTTGCATACTAGTATCACTAATATGTCTTGCAAGGGCATTAATGAGACTGCCTTTCCTTATATGGTATAAGTGTTCCGTAATTCTTTTTCTGAAAGTTCTATCTGTTTTGCCTACATAGAATTTTCTGCAAGTTTTGCATGTGGCAAGATAAACTATATGTTGGCAATCACATCTAGCATTGACACTAAAGTTGAAAATCTCATTGGTGTCAGGGTGCTGGAAAGATAAACATGTATCTATAGAACTACAAAAATTACATTTACCACAGGGTCTACTACCTCTAGTGGTACTCAGTGTAGCATATTCCTTAGGATAACACAACTGTCTATGTAGAGACTTTAGATTCTTAAAAGTAAACTGTGGTCGTACTCCTATATGTTTGCTAATTTGTACATCGGAGGTAAGAATGTTCTAGTTTCTATTAATGATGTCAGTGTAACACTTTATATCCCTAGAGTAATTGAAACAGAATCTCAAAGGTTGTGGATTGGTTACATATCCCATACTCTTATTATTAGGTGTAGACTTAGAAGAATAAGGCTTAGCTTTACTATGCCTCAATTTCATTACATTCTGTAGCCCTTGATTTATGAGGTTAGGTTCATAACCTCTATCTTTTAACTCATCTTGTGTTTTACTAAGCTGTAAATCAAAATCAGTGGCATTAGCATTTAATCTGGATGCTCTAAAAAACTGGTTTTGTGCTACATTCTTAAAGATAAACTGTGGGTGCATACTGTCTCTACTAAGTAAGTTGTTAACACGACATTCCTTCCTATATAGTTTAACATTAAAGTGACCATCCAAGTCCTGTAGCACAGTAACATCCAGGAAGTTAATTTCACTTTACGAATGATAAACAGTAAACTTCAAGAAGGTCGTAGTGGTATTGATATAATCAACAATGGTTTTAAGCTCATCCGCTGTACCTGCCCAAACCAAAAAAAGGTCATCCACAAACCTACGAAAAAATCTTATCTTGTCTTTGAAGTTATCATTCTCCAATATAACTTGCTCCCATCCCAGCATTACAGAATTAGCATAGCTGTTGGCGCAAGAGGTTCCCATGGCTACTCCTTGTCATTGCCAATAGAAATTATCTTTAAAGATAAAGACATTATTTTCTAATCCCAACCTTAATAACAATCGTACAGATTCAACAAAACTACTGTCATACTTACCACTGTCAACCAACAATTTGATTACACTGTTAATATCATAATCATTTGGTATGACAGTAAATAATGAAATAACGTCAAGTGTTACTAACAACAAATGTGTATTATTGACTTGTACTCTATCATAAATAAACGTGTACAAGTCTTTTACAAACTGTTCAGTGTCTTTAAGAATATGACAGGTTTCATTAATCAAAGGTCTTAATGTTTTTTTCTAAAAAGATAGAGACTGATTCAGTGCACCAATTTCTGCCAGCTACTATTGGTCTCATAGGAGGATCTATTAAGCTTTTATGTACTTTGGGTAAACCTTGAATGAGAGGTACGGTAGGGCTGAAGATCAAAAAATAATTATAGAGACTAACATCTATCAAACCTGCTGTGAACATTTCTTTCAGTTGTTTGTGTACACTGTCAATCATTCTAATAACATATGCTTTACTTATAACTTTATAGAATGTAGCATCACTCAACATTGTAGACATTTTTCTAACATAATCATCCTTGTCTAAAATAACAATGGGCCCTCCTTTATCAGCAGTGCGTATCGTAATCAAGGAATTAGTCTGCAAGCTCCTTAATGCTAAGCGTTCATCCTTACTTAAATTATGCTACTTCTTTACATCATTCTTAGTATTCAACTCATAAAAAGCTTTATATGCATCATCAATGCATAGTTTTTCAAAGGCAGATAATAATGGATTCAGTTGTGGTGTGAAGGCACTAGGTTTTCTAAAAACAGTAACATTACTATTTACTTCACTATCATATAAAACTTTCAGCATTAAATTTCTAGTGAACAGTTTAATGTCAAGCACAATGTCAGCAATATGAGAGTCCATGGCTGGAATGAACAATAATCCTTTGTTTAAAACATTGTATTCGGCTTTCGAAAGTTTATGTTTAGACAGATTAACTACTAATTTTTCATATTGAGGAATGCTCCCTTTATATTGTACGGACTCACCAAACTGTCCATTTGTTTCCGCTTATTCCTCATTGTACTTCTCCCCCTTGGCTCTGTCTGGTCTGTTCGTCCTCTGCCTTGGCTCACAGACCTGCTCCTTGTCGATCATGGAAACTGCAGTCCCACAGGACGCGGACTGTCTAAAAAAAGTGGCGTTGCCGGTTGCAACTCATCATTCCTGTTCTGTATGCTCCCATTAATCTCACAATGGACCTGGGCTTGGGTAACCAGAACTTTCTTCTTAAGGAATGCCGCTTCATTCGATGGCCAGTCGCAAACTAACTCTGTTGTTGCAAGGCTCCTCCCATCCAAATCTTCTTGTATATTCTCAACATCATGATTCGTCACAACTGTGGAATATCTCTTACTGTTGGTCTCTGCATGATTCAAGGAAGTTTGACCTGCCAATTCAGTTCTACGGTCAATACCATTTCTATTGGTACTAAGTAGGGGAGCTGCTCTCGGCCACATGAATACTTGTCCAGTAGAAAAAAATCCAAGCTGTCCCTTTGCAGCTTTTTAAGTTTAATTTGTGGTAGCCTGCGACCATAGGCAAAAATATTATCTAACATGTCATTAAAAAGTTTCGCTAACACCTTTGGTTCATACTTTGCACAGATGTCTAAGTACCTAGTTTTAATCATAGACAGCAGCATAAGTTCTTCTTTCTCCACCGATTCAGTCAATAACTTCAAATATCCAAAACTAGTTTGGATATTGAGTTTCTGCCAGGCGGAAAACAAAAAAGGGTCGCAATCCACCCGTGCAGGCATTTTTAAGACTCTAAGACCCCTAGGAATAATACCTTCCAATATACAAGTCTGTAAATGGCATTTCTCAAATTGGGTCCTTTTTAATTTCAAAAGTTCTTTCTCCAGTACAAACAAATCACTCTTCAGTGCAATGAAATCAATGTTAATACTGTCTTCATTCTCAGGCAAAATGCTGCAATTTAACAAAAAGTTGTTCCTTTCCCTCACCTTTAAAATGAACTGACTCCCATTGTTATTTGTCCATGTGCCATTCACAGCAGGAATATAATCCAATTCAATGTCCTCCGAATTAGTAGCAATGCCTGTTGCCATAGTCCTGGCTCCATTGGAACAACAAATAAATGAATAAATAAGCAATAAAAAGATTCCAACTATAGCCAGGTACCTCAGAAGAAGAGTAAAACTTGTAGAAACAGCAAAAATAACACTGAGGTAAGTCTCCAGGCTTTAAAACATTTATTATTCAAAAAAACACAAAACACAAGCGCTTTCACCAAGTATTCGGAGGACAGTTTGGTGAGTCCGTACAATATAAAGAGAGCATTCCTCAATATGAAAAATTAGTAGTTAATCTGTCTAAACATAAACTTTCTAAAGCCGAATACAATGTTTTAAACAAAGGATTGTCGTTCATTCCAGCCATGGACTCTCATATTGCTGACATTGTGCTTGACATTAAACTGTTCACTAGAAATTTAATGCTGAAAGTTTTATATGATAGTGAAGTAAATAGCAATGTTACTGTTTTTAGAAAACCTAATGCCTTCACACCGCAACTGAATCCATTATTATCTGCCTTTGAAAAACTATGCATTGATGATGCATATAAAGCTTTTTATGAGTTGAATACTAAGAATGATGTAAAGAAGTAACATAATTTAAGTAAGGATGAACGCTTAGCATGAAGGAGCTTGCAGACTAATTCCTTGATTACGATATGCACTGCTGATAAAGGAGGGCCCATTGTTATTTTAGACAAGGATGATTATGTTAGAAAAATGTCTACAATGTTGAGTGATGCTACATTCTATAAAATTTATAAGGAAAGCATATGTTATTAGAATGACTGACAGTGTACACAAACAACTGAAAGAAATGTTCCCAGCAGGTTTGATAGATGTTAGTCTCTATAATTATTTTTTGATCTCCAGCCCTACCATACCTCTCATTCAAGGTTTACCCAAAGTACATAAAAGCTGAATAGATCCTCCTATGAGACCAATAGTAGCTGGCAGAAATTGGTGCACTGAATCAGTCTCTATCTTTTTAGAAAAAAACATTAAGACCTTTGATTAATGAAACCTGTCACATTCTTAAAGACACTGAACAGTTTGTAAAAGACTTGTACACGTTTATTTATGATAGAGTACAAGTCAATAACACACATTTGTTGTTAGTAACACTTGACATTATTTCATTATTTACTGTCATTCCAAATGATTATGATATTAACAGTGTAATCAAATTGTTGGTTGACAGTGGTAAGTATGACAGTAGTTTTGTTGAATCTGTACGATTGTTATTAAGGTTGGGATTAGAAAATAATGTCTTTATCTTTAAAGATAGTTTCTATTGGCAACGTCAAGGAGTAGCCATGGGAACCTCTTGCGCCAACAGCTACGCTAATGCTGTAATGCTGGGATGGGAGCAAGTTATATTGGAGAATGATAACTTAAAAGACAAGATAAGATTTTTTCGTAGGTTTGTGGATGACCTTTTTTTGGTTTGGGCAGGTACAGTGGATGAGCTTAAAACCTTTGTTGATTATATCAATACCACTAGGACCTTCTTGAAGTTTACTGTGAATCATTCGTAAAGTGAAATTAACTTCCTGGATGTTACTGTGCTACAGGACTTGGATGATCACTTTAATGTTAAACTGTATAGGAAGGAATGTTGTGTTAACAACTTACTTAGTAGAGACAGTATGCACCCACAGATTATCTT
Source organism: Protopterus annectens (assembly GCF_019279795.1). Taxonomy (NCBI): domain Eukaryota; kingdom Metazoa; phylum Chordata; order Ceratodontiformes; family Protopteridae; genus Protopterus; species Protopterus annectens. The sequence continues at coordinate 480,243,740 of NC_056732.1, read as the reverse complement.
TAAGAATGTAGCAGAAAACCAGTTTTTTAGAGCATCCAGATTAAATGCTAATGCCACTGACTTTGATTTACAGCTTAGTAAGACACAAGATGAGTTAAAAGATAGAAGTTATGAACCTAACCTCATAAATCAAGGACTACAGAATGTAATGAAATTGAGGCATAGTAAAGCTAAGCCTTATTCTTCTAAGTCTACATCTAATAATAAGAGTATGGGATATGTAACCAATCCACAACCTTTGAGATTATGTTTCAGTTACTCTAGGGATATAAAGTGTTACACTGACATCATTAATAGAAACTGGAACATTCTTACCTCCGATGTACAAATTAGCAAACATATAGGAGTACGACCACAGTTTACTTTTAAGAATCTAAAGTCTCTACGTAGACAGTTGTGTTATCCTAAGGAATATGCTACACTGAGTACCACTAGAGGTAGTAGACCCTGTGGTAAATGTAATTTTTGTAGTTCTATAGATACATGTTTATCTTTCCAGCACCCTGACACCAATGAGATTTTCAACTTTAGTGTCAATGCTAGATGTGATTGCCAACATATAGTTTATCTTGCCACATGCAAAACTTGCAGAAAGTTCTATGTAGGCAAAACAGATAGAACTTTCAGAGAAAGAATTACGGAACACTTATACCATATAAGGAAAGGCAGTCTCATTAATGCCCTTGCAAGACATATTAGTGATACTAGTATGCAACATACTTATTCTTTTAGGGCTATAGGTAGAATATCTGTAAGTATAAGAGGAGGGGATGTCAAGACACAAACTGAAAGTTTAGAAGCAAGATGGATAATTAGACTCAGGGCAACCACAAGACATGGTTTGAATGAAAATATTCCTTTAAGACCAACCTTAAAAAACAAATCTTTACGCAGATGAGTTGGTTTCTTTGAATGTATATATATTTTTTGATGTATGTATTTTATAAGTGTTTCTATATGTGTTTTTAAATGTTTATATATTTTTTTTATTATTCTTTTAACATAAGATTTTATTTTATGTACATAGCTTTTAATCATAATATGCCTTTAATAGTTGATTTGGAGAATCACATGGTATTTAGTATAAATAGAGATGTCAGTACTTTATTTCAGTACACCTGAAGAAGCCTACTTGGTGAAAGCGCTTGTGTTTTCTGTTTTTTTTTAATAATAAATGTTTTAAAGCCTGGAGCCTTACCTCAGTGTTATTTTTGCTGTTTATACAATGACAAATGTTTATCTGTATTTTATGTGGCATTTTTAACATATATACCTAACTCGGGTACTTGCTAAATGCAACACAGGCTGTGCCTGAAATTGGGCAGTCTGATAAGTGCATTATTGTGGTGAACAAAAAATAATAAATAAATAAATAAATAAATAAACCTGGTTAGGATTGGAGAGGTTATTGTAATCATACGTATTATAGATTTCCTTCCGAAAAGATGTGCACAAGTGTTTCTGTTAACTTTTTAGAAATCCTTTAATAAAATAAGGATTTGAATTAAAATGATAAAACAAACAATTAATTGAACAGCAGCCATAAACCGTACTGTAAAGTCTGATTAACAGATACTTGTAAAACAATTTGCTGTAATTCATACAGTAGAAACAAAAGTCTGTATACCGGTGGTCCAGGAGGTCCTGCAGGTCCTTTGCTATCTTCATTGCAAGAGCAGGCATGAGGCAAAGCTGGGCAGTTTTCTTCTTTTCTCTAAAATATATAAATATTTTATTATTATTATTATTATTATTATTATTATTATTATTATTATTATTATTATTATCATCATTATGAAGATGATAGAAGTATTAATGATCAGTATATGATTAATGAAAGTAATAAAAGCAATTGGTTTAATAAAAGGAAACACGTCAATGGTGGGGGGGTAACTTCTTACAATGACCCTTAACTACAAATCTCAGTGATACCTGACAATCTGCCTCTGTATAGAATATTCACAATACTTTATATATTTTCCTCTTGTTAAAAAGACATTTCAACAAATTCAGTTTCCAGATTTTCCAGTTATCAGTCCCCTGTTTACATGGAGAGACAGAATCATCAGCCACTCCCTTCGCATACTCAAATCACAATAAATAAATAAACAAGGTAAAACATACAGCTGCTTGCCCATATGAAGCAGGCCACAGCATGACATGCGGAGAAAATGGGAGTACATCATGCCAGGAACAACGGCATACAAATTGGTCAGAAAAAGCAAAATACACAACACCTGTTAGACTAAAGATCTCCGACTGCTGGCTTTCTACCTCACATTTCCATGACTCCATAGTCACACAAAAATAAGAAATAATAAGAAATAATAAAAAACAATAAATAGGTAAACAGGTAAATAAATAAAACTGCAGTTCCTTACCCATATGAAGAAAAAGTTACCCTAATGTCTGTATATGCGAAGAATAAATTTTTCTTGTTGAAGATAAAAAATAAACAAACAAGACAGCAAGGTATATGTGTGTCTGTGTGTGTGTGTGTGTGTGTGTGTGTGTGTGTGGGGGGGTGATGGTGCTGACTTAAAGCCCTCAACATGGAGCAAATAAAATCAGTACACTTCTGGTACTATTCTACTGGTATAGAACTTGCCACTGTAGTCAGAAAGTCCTTCTATGTGGCAGATTTCATTACAAAAGGTGTCTCATCCAGGAAGAAAGCAGTCATAATCCCTCTCTACTCATCCCTCTTTGGACCTATTATAGAATACAACACCCCATTTGGTATGTACTGCACTAGACACCTACAACAACTGGAAAGGTCACAAAATACCTGACTAAGAGGATCTTAGGCCTTAGACACATGCCCTATATGGGCAGGCTCAAAAAACTCCAGCTATACTCTGTCTCTTATCACCTACTTAAAGGCGATCTCTGCTTGACCTACAAAGTCATGTCTGACCCAGAGCTGCTAGATATGCTACACCTAAAGAAATCCCAATCCCTCTGTGCCACACACTCCAGGGACCTAAACCTCATTACCACAATAAACAGAACATGTTGGAGGGACAGTTTCCTAACCCAGAGACCTCCCATACTGTGGAACAAACTTCCCAATCACATCAAGCAGAGCACTTCACTGGCTCTCTAAGAGAAATCTTGATGAGTGGATGGGCAATAGGAAGTTCACCCTGTAGATCACTTCAGTGGCTTTGCTTGACAGGGGCTCTGGGAACTAACTTTGGGTGGCTTATATAGATAGGCTCCATGGCCATTATCCTAGTACACACCTGGGACCTATAAACCTAAGAAAATACACCCCGAGTCAAAGTAACCTGCTAAAATGATGGTGGTGAGGACAAAGGAAATCCCCAAACAATAATGTGGAACTGGAGGAAAAACTGCCATAAATGAAAAGAATACATTGCAAACTCTAGAAGAGTTAGTTATAAAAACAGAAACTGCAAGAATGACATGATGAGATCAACATAATTAGAATCACCTTTTAGACTGCTCTCAAATGGGAGGAGATGCTCAGCCATGACAGATGGTATAGTGGTGTAAAGAACAGTCACAGTATGACAGAGTTAGATGCAAATAAATGAAATCCATACAGAAGGAAGAATATATAGGAGCCATGGCTTAAGTGAGACAGAATCTAAGCAATGCAAGTGCTGGGGAATAGGATGGATGACTGGAAAAATGGGCTTTACAGATGAGCTGTCAAATTCAGAAGCAACACTGCCAAAAGGGCATAGGAATAATATTCATCTGTACAATGCATTCAGGAAGATGAGGACAACAGTTTTAAGGTAAAGAAAAAGAAATCCATGGTGAGGGATGAGGCTGGAAGCAAATGGAGAGGAGGGTGCTGGAGACATCAGTGCCATTGTCTGTTGTACAGGAAAGCATTTAGTAAAGAACAGAAACAAAGAAGCACGGGAAACAGGCAGCATATTCATCTTTGCCATTTGGAACATATTTCTTAGTCTTCTTAATAGCCTTTGACTAACCCTTCATTCCCTTAATGTTCATCTGATCATATTACACTTACCTACCTTTCTAACTCCCCCTCCCATTCACATCCCATTCTCCTCCTTTTTTCTTGTATCCTCCTGTACCCCCCCTCGTAGCCTTCCTCCTCCAGACCTACTTATACCTAGATCTACTGTATGTATTTTTTAAACAGATGCCATGATTACAGGAGTTGTATTATGTTAAGTTCACTGTTGGATCTAGTGTAAATTCTGTGTTCTTAGCCTAAGCATTCTGCACACAGCTCCTATTATATGTTTTCAGTCTTGTCTAGAATTTTGCATCCCTGGGCTGAACCTAAAAGTTGTCCATTTGGATCGGTGTTTTGCTGTGGTTAAGAAAGCAAATCAATCAACCCAAATCAAATTAGAACAACTCAGCTAAATCAATCAATCTGCCACAGTTAATCATTACAGAAATAAAACCAGTGAGCAAAAGAGGGAAAAACTGGTATATAGGTAGGGCATAAAGGGGATTTATACAAAGGGTAGAGTGGTAAACAAAGGAGAAGCTTCACAGAGGATGGAGCTGTTAAACTGAGAGCAACTTGACAGAAAAAGATAAGAGGAGAAAGAATGATTTCTTGAGGTTAAGTTCAAGCACAGAGGGAAAACATATTAGTGGTGACATAGCTAGGAATCAATTACAAAAAGAGCAAAGGAACATATACTTGAGATGGAATCTGTTCAAGGCCTAGTGACATTAACAAGCACTGTATGCACAAAAGCACATGTCAGGCAGAAGTGTATGCAAAAATAAATGCAGTGCATGATAATAACACATAGGCAGAAGCTGTTGTGATTTCAATGAAAAGTGAGTTGTTTTTATTTACCTGTTTTACTTCTACCAGTGTCTTGACTTATCAAACATATTTACATTAAACTTAAATAATGAAGTAAAGAACATGGGGTTTCAACAAAGTGGGGCAAACAGAGATGCAGTCGTCTACAAAAAGAACAGGAGATGAGGGAATAAACTGCGTAGTGAGAAAGGATAAAAGCACATGGCAAATATGACCTACAAGGATGTTGACTTATGGTTCTTAAATGAGTTCCATTTTCAAGACATTAAATCCTTAATGTTCCTCTATCCCTACCTCCAGAGGACCCTGCCCCCTGCCTATGTATTCCACAGGGCAAGAGCTCTACTGTCTATTTGTTCCTCCCAAAGAAGTCCCATCAGCTCATTTATTCTCCAACAGTGAGTGATGGTCAGGTTGTAGGGAGTGTGGCAGCTACTGGGTTCTATGGAGTGTCTTATGTGTCCTACCCCTTGAGCTAATTCTGCCTGGTGGCCCCTTTGAGCTCCATAAATGCTGTCAATAACCTTGGGGAAGTACGCATTTCTACACACACACACACACACACACACACACACACACACACACACACACACACACACACACACACACACACACACACACACACACACACACACACACACACACACACACAGATGCTAGCACCTGGGCTGCAGTGTAGGCACTAACACATTGTTTATGGCATCATGAGATCACTAGGCTCATGCTCCATGGGGTCATCACCCTGTGTTCCCAAGACATACTACCCATGTGTGAGCCAGAGCCAACTCCTTCCCCTCAGATAATGTGAGCCAGCAATGGTATTCACTCCCAACCTTCTCTGCCCATCCCTTCTAGGAAGTGTATGACTTCTTGGTGTAATTACTAGTCTTTACAATACTTCATTACAGTTTTAATTACATCCAAAGTTACATACATTTAAGTATAGTTTAATTACACAATGCTCAATATGCAGACTGGAAGTATTATTATTAGTAGTAGTAGTAGTAAATATAAGAAGAAATACTACTTATGGTGAATGAATGCTCACACCTAAAATGCCAATTCCATGTAATTTCATGTTTTTAAATGCTCAGGCAGTCCAAATTTAGTATTTGTCATTATTTTCATGAGCAAATGGAAAATCAGCATCTGGGAGCGCAAGGGGTTAAGTAAGGAAGATAGAAGGTCACTGAGTAGCTATCTGTTGAAAAAAGCTATCCAAGCAGTTAAAATGATGAAGTTAAGAAAAGCATCTGGTGTGGATGGCATCCTGTGAGGGTCTATAAAGAAGACACTGGACTTTGTGTTCAGCACAGTTAGACAGGATGGGTCACCTCCATGGTCTTCTACTTAATGATGGTGGTGTTGTCACTGTACCAGGATAGAAAGGATTCAGTAAGGGATAGGCCAAACTAGGTTCTGGAGTAATCAAAAATATTCTGATTAAGACATTAGCCAGTTTTGGCCAGAAGACTGGAAGCAGTTTTACAAAAATGTGGGTAATCAGCTGTGTGTTCAATTTTCCTTTTAGAAAATTCTATTTTGTTGAGCCCATTAACTACAATGTGTTTAAATCCCCTAAAGTGTTTAATTTTCTAAGTGGCAGTGTGATAGTATGATATAAGATCTATTGTGTTAATTAAGATGGTGAAAGTGGGTGGAGCTCTGTGGAATACTGGCTGTATGGATAGCTTGCAAACTACTTCACCCAAGATTTCAGATTTGAGCACATCTAATGGCAAAGGCTCAACTGATCAGGATTTGCTTAAAAGCAAATCAGATTAATATATCATATCAAAACATGACCATACTGACTATAATGTATTCATAAAAGGAAAAGTGGTTGAGGAAACATGATAGCTTTCTGTGTCATTCCTAGAAAAGTGTGAGGGAAAAGGGTAGAAAATGCAACTGTGTTTTTAACATTAAAAGTCTTACAGTTTGGTTGCATGGAGCTCCTTCTTCAGGATCTAAGAAGCTGGGATAGGGAAGTATTTCAGTTCCTGGGTGGAAGAAAAGACCACCTCCCAGATTAAGATCTTTAATAAATGGTTCCTTGATATAGTAGGTTAAGGTGGAGATGGTAACTATACAAATGTGTCTGTTGTCACTCTGTTTTTCCCTAATGGTTATGAAGTCCCATTTCAGTCTGTTCACTGTTTACTGTACGTCAGTTAGACTGTACAGCATGCTTCCCAAAGTGCAGGAGGTCCATGACAGAATTTTCCAACAGGCAGGACTGGAATGTAATTGGTCTAAGATGTTTACACTGTGACAGGGAAAGTGAATGAATAAATGTAAACTGAAAACATTAAAATATAAGTTGAGTTTCAAGATGTTGATGATAATGAAAACAACTAAAAGAGAGCCTGCAAGCAGCTGTAAATTGGTAACAGAAATTTGACGCTGCAGCTTCTAGGACATCTGGAAGATCAAAAAGAAAAGCAAAAGAGAAGGTGAAGTAAATGGGAGAGCAACTTTAAAAACTCAGGAGACTGAACTAAGTGTGGTGGAGCACAAATGGGAAAAACATATTAATGGCAGCTGAAGGAGAAAACCTGCAGTCATCCTTTTGAGAAAGACTGAGCGAATGCACTCTGAGATTTCCAAGATAAGTGGATCCTTGTTCGAATATACAGAGAAAGATAACAGAAAGCCGCAGGAAATAGAAAATGCTTTAACAAGACATTCAGGGGAAACATCTGGCATGCAAGCTGTTGGAAAGAAACTGGAAGAAAAAAGGGTGAAACGACAATTAAAATATGAACAAATGACACAAAATCAAGCTGAACTCGTGGATAGGTCATACAGAGACAGCTTGAGGTTTACAGCAGTACCACAACAAACTGAAGGGAAAGACTGTAAATCATTTATGAGGAAAATGTCTCAGCACATCAAGTGGACTTTCTATTGTTGATATTAAAACAGAAAGAGCACACAGAGCAAATATTATCAATTTGAGAATAAGAAAGCAGCCAGGACCTGTACTGATTAAACTGTACACATACCAGCATAAGGAAGACATTCCTTATGTACTGTGGATGAAGGGAACAATTATAAAGATTGGAGACACAATAATTTAAGTGGATGACTTTTCATTACAAACAAAAACTAAAAGAAATGCTTTTGTTCCTTTCATAAGACTGTATTGAAATGAAACTCCATTTCAAGTTATTGTATCATGCATTACAGTGAGTCTTCTATCCTTCTTTGTTAACAACCTGCATAGACCTTTGACAGGTACAAGATGAAATGGCAAAGAGAAAAGGACAGCTGGAAGCAGGAGAAGGTGGTGAGGGAAAAAGCCGCCATTCAACAGGCACAGAAAGCAAACTATAGACACTTCAAGGGAGAGATTTCCTGTGAAGCCCTTTCTTGTTTTTCAAAAGAAAGTGATTTATAAAACAAAGGAGATGAAACATCCTTAAAAAGTGAAAGACTGCATAAAAACAATGCAAGGAAAAAGACATGACATAACATAATCAAAATGTGACTTCCATTATGAGTGACATCGTAAAATCACTGCGATCAATGAATACTAGACAGAAAATAACTATTTGATTAATATAAATGTATTAATAGAAGTATTATATGTCAACATTTTACTTAAAAATAAAGTAGTAGGGGACCTGCATTATGCACTGTTTGATAAAAGTCCTTGTTTTTCAAACTACAAATTGCGTATGTTGCGTTTATTAAAGGTATTATGACAACAGGGAAGGAAATGAGAGGTGAATGAAAACGGAAGTGACAATATTATGTAAAGAAAACCAGTAGGCCAATTAGTTCTGGTAATGCAGGCACTAGTCTAGGAATGCATACAAAATGAAAGAAACAAGCATGATGACTGGGGAGCTCTCCATACAGTCAAACATTCATAATATTGAATGTTTGTAATGCCATTAAAAGTGACTGAGTAATCATATGATCGATTCTGTGGCATACCTTAGCGAGAGATCACAGAACAGCAGGGAGTAGGTATTTTCCTGTTCCTTGCTGTTGTGCAATCTTGGAGTAGGTATATATAAGTAGCAGGGTGTGTGTGTGTAGGGGGGGGGGTACAGGGAGCTTGCCCCCTGCAAAAAATATGAGGTTTTTTTTTTTGCTTTTTCACTGATTTGATCTTTCAATCTTTTTGGATCAAATATTTTCTGGGAGTGCAGTGAATTGGCGGACTTTAAAGATTCCATGCAGGATGCACTGTTGGAGATGTTGGGTGTGCAGATTGGTCTGATGAGGGAGATGATTTTTCTGAGCTCTGATTCAGAATCGGAATTGCCTAGGCATGGTAAGGCCTTGCTGTGTCTAATACTGGTCGCAGCCAAAAAAGCAATTACTAGAAAATCAAACTCTAAACCAACTGTACTAGAAGTAGTGAATATAGTAACATAGATAAAACAACTGGAACTGAGATCTTTAGAAAAGGGTAGGAGCAAAGTACATAGGAAAACATGGGAATTCTGGGAACAATACATAAAAGGGAGGAATGAGGTTTAAAAGGCAGCAGGACTTAAATGAGCTATGTAATCTTTGACTGAAAAAGATTGGGTAGATTATAAGTGATGTATGCTTGCAAATGGGAGTATGTCAGTATAGATTGTGATGTAAAATGCTTGCAACTAGGATTGATTGTGTCTATGTGGTATGTTTTTTTTGTATAAATGTATGATTGTCTGTGTAGTAAGTGATGGTTTAATAAAGCTGTTTCTTATTTAAAAAAAGAAAAAAGGCAGGCTAGTTATCAAGCTTCACAAAATAAAGCACTGGAAATACTGAGTGAAATTGGATATTTATTTATTTATTTAACATTTGTTAACTGGGAAAAGTCCGACTTGGAACAAAGTCAATTTTCAATGGAGGCGCAGGGAGAAACGCTCCAGATGCATGTGAGAGGAAACTGGAGCACTCGGAGGAAACCCACACAAACACAGGGAGGACATGCAGACTCCACACAGAAGGAACCCCAGCCGAGAATCAAACCAGACAACCTCTTGCTGTGAGGCAACAATGTTACTGCTGCACCACTGCGCTGTCCCGCAGCAATTTGTTTGATATAATTAAAACGTAAAACAAGCACACTGGAAATGCTATAAAAATACGATAACAGTAACTAAAAGTGAGAAAATACCAACTACATTTCATTTTTTTGTCACATTTGCAATCAGATTTCAGAGTTATGGGATCTCATTTGGTAGACTTGCTTGTTTCCGATGCTGTTAGAATGCAGTCCATCTTCTTGGATAAGCTACGCAGGCATTACTGTGTCTGTACAGTATAGAAGCAAGAGGTAGAGGCTGAGAGTAACACACAGGAAACTGTAACAAATTTGAGACTATTACAATTTCAGTTAACACAAGTAGAAAGATGGATGTTAACATATAAATAAAGGAAAATGAAATTAAAGAAACAATAAAAAAACAGAATGCACTGCCATCACTGGCAGTGATGAAATTCCAACTGAAGTGTGGAAAAAGAAGTAACAGGAGATTAATAAATGCCTGGTTAGTACGTTTCACTAATATTTTTGGATGGAGATTTTCTCCTGACTTGGAAAGAAGCAGTAGTGACAGTTATACCAAGCAGGGGAGGATTTCCCTTTATCCAGAGTCATGTAGACCCATTTCAATTCTGAATCAGTCCTACAAAGTATTCATGACTAATTGTAGATATTGTTGAGAATAAAAGATCTGTATCAGTATGGGATTATAAGGTAGGCAAGCACCTGACAATATTAACAGAACTTTATGATTTAGTAAGATCCACTGGATAGTAATAATATATATATATATATATATATATAGGGTTTCACTTTATATTGCCGAAATGCTGAAATATCGAATTTCAGCATTTCGACAGTATAAAGCCGAAACCATCACAACACCGACACTTCACAATCACGAAACCACAACATCGAACACACAGCATACAGCACACAACACACAAACTATAACACCCACACCACAAAACAATTACATACAACAAAACAACACACAGACACACACCTACACTACACAAATGCAGGGGGGCAAGGCCCCCAGCACCCTCCACGTGGGGGGCTGTGCCCTCCACACCCCCTCTACTTATATATAATACTAACTCCGAGATCACACAAACAGTAAAAAAAAAAAAAAAAAATAGCACAGCCAACACACACTCTTACCTCCACCTCCCTACTCTAACCCACTCGTACAAGTTACAAAAACACTCACGCACACTCACTCACCTTAAATTGCAGACACCATCCCAGCCAAACACTTCCGTAAGATAACGTAAATGCATAACTGCAAATTCGACATAGCCTTATTTGCGCTTATGCACTTTCATTATTTTGAAGTTTTGGCTTCATGGACACATTGCTGAAATTCGATATTTCAGCAATTCGTGATTATGAAGTGAAACCATAGATGTGTATATATATATATATATATATATATATATATATATATATATATATATATATATATATATATATATATATATATATATATATATGGATATAAATATATATATATGTATATATGTATATATATATATATATATATATATATATATATATATATATATATATGTATATATGTATACATATATATATATATATGCTATGAAAGCATTATTGCAAAATATTGTATCTATTAAATTCTAAAGAAATGCAAGATAAAATGTATCAATCTACAATTTACCATAATGTACTAGAAGTGTGTTATTTACCATTATGTAGTAGAAGTGTGTTATCTCTGTATTTTAAAGAACTGTGCTATCTCTGTATTTTAAACAGCAAATAGTCTGTGGTAGTACATTATTGTATTGTATGCATATGGAGCTTTTCTCCCCGGGCCTCCTCTGAAAATGGACGTGTCCAGCTGGACTTTCCCGGTCACCAAATGTAAAATAAAATAAATAAATAAAATAAAATAAATATTAATGTAAATAGGTTTGGATGTTGAAAAAAACATTTGACAGAGTGAGTTTGGAATTTATGTAGAAATCCATTTCAATATTTGGAAATAACATTAATACATTATTATCTACAGAGCATTTCATGCTAAGGTGAAGCATGGTTGTAACCTGTCTAAAGTGTTTAGCCTTACAAGAGGAACTGGGCCAGGCTGTAACTTTCACCACTACTTTTTGCTTTACATTTAGAGCCATTTTACCAGGGACAAAAGACAGTCAAACATAATTAGATATAAATGGAGAAATACTAACTAGAAATAGCCCTGTTTGCGGATGGCATAATACTAAATGTTAAAAAAAAAACAGAACATGATATAAAAATGTTGTCTGATAAACTGAAATTATTTAGTAGTATATCAGGATGTAACATAAATAAAACAAAAACAAAGGTTACAGTAATGAACTATGCTCCAGCACTTGATTTGCTACAGAGCTTCCCCTTTTGCTGGGGCCATGACAAGATAAGATACTTGAGAATTTGGTTGAAATGGGATCTTGAGCAAGTAGCTAAGAAAATTAATGAATTTATTTAGGATAAAAAAAAAGAAAGAGTACAATGGGAAAAAGTAATACTGACAAAAAGAGCGGGAGGTATGGGATTTCTACATTTGGAAGCATACTACGATTATGCAATTTAAATTAATATATTTGATTCAAGATACAGACTATATAGCCAAATGGAAGAACATCTCATGTGTAGTGCCCTACAAGGTAATGACAGTATCACATGTGGGAATTTGGGCAGATCTAGAAAAGCAATATAGAGCATTATAAATAGGCTTATATAGATAAATTATTAAGCAAACCTTTAGGTTAAAAGAAGTTAGATTTTGAAAAAACAGAATAACATCAATAGGTTGTAATACATACATATTTATATAAACTCTCATGCTGTGCCTTTTCTGCTGAAACTCATTCCAAGTGCCTCTGCAGCTTCTACCTGCTGGCTATAGCACCACAGAAACCATCCACTCAAACAGGAAATCACCTCAAAGAAACTCTCACTCTGTGCCTTTCTCTGCTGAAACTCATACCAAATGCCTCCACAGCTTCTACCTGCTGCCTACAGCACCACAGAAACCATCCACTTAAACAGGAAATCACCTCAAAGAAACTCTCACTCTGTACCTTTCTCTGCTGAATCTCATTCCAAATACCTCTGCAGCTTCTACCTGCTGCCTGTAGCACCACAGAAACCATCCACTCTAACAGGAAACCACCTCTAAGAAACTGTACATAGTTTAAAACTAACACCTTACTCACTGGAGAGCATGCCGCTTCGGTCAGCAGCCACATTTCTATACCCCTGCTCTCTTACTCTCTATCTCTTTCGCTCCTGTTTTGCGGAGTTTATATATTTCATACCTTCTTTTCAGTATTACAGCCAGCAAAAGCATATTTATCCTTAATATCAGCAGCAACCGTAACAATACTGCTGATCATTCAGCTTACTAATTCATATCTCTCTCATACATCCTACTCTACTACAGAAAGGGTAATTCCCCTAACCTAAACACTAAGGATTTTTACAAGTGCCTAATTCTCTGTGCTTTTACCTATAACTAAAGGAATTTTGGAAATTAACAGATTGTTTTTTTTTTACTGCTCACCTTATGTCATTATCCAGTCCTATCACCTCTGCCTCACAATCTGCATCCTGTTTCCCTTTATCTCACCACTCACCTGATTTAGATAAGCATATCAACATAATTAATTCCTAACACTACTTTTTACCCCATCCAACAACAAGGGTAAATTAAATAACCCTTACTCTATGTCAAATCAATCTGATGCCATACTTCAAATCTCTGTATCATACCATGGCTCTTTTCTACATCTTACCCACTTTACTTCCCTAGCTCTCATTCCTAACTACCACACACAACTCTATCATTTCCAACCTCTGACTACTGTTACATATTCAGTACAACATAATGAACCTTCCTTCACCTTCACTATCTCCCCATCCCTCTTCAATATCTCCTATACTCAACTTCACAAGCACAAAGTCCTTACACACACACTCATATCCCCTAAACCAAAGTTCAAAACTTTATGTCAATACCACTACCTTCTCAAACCACTCCCACTCTCAAACACAGTTCTACTTGATGGGGATATCCACCCCAATCCAAGCCTCCCCTTCTCAACAAAGTCCTCCACCAGTCCACCTGCCATCAGCTACTGTCTTCCTTGTCCCCCCCTCAGTATCAAACACCTTGCTATATACTCAATTAACATACAAAGCCTACGTAACAAAACTTCAGAACTACATTCCTGGGTGACCCTCTACTCCCACACATCCTAACCCTATCAAAAACTTGGTTAAAACCTCATATCTCCAAAACTGAAATCTTGCACCCTCACTACAACAGCTGTCATCAAGACAGAGTCACCAGAAAAGGTAGTAGAGTTGCAATCATGTACTTCGAACATCTCAGTTTATCCCCTCCTACTCATAACCCACCCAAATTTCCAGCCAGCTGAACTACTAATCTTAAACTGCCACCTTAACCCCCAGAAAAAAAATTGCCATAGCTGCTAACTACATTCCACCGAGGAACAACATTCCCATTCCCAAATCCATCTTCTCATGGATGTCAGTCTACATTCCCTACAAAACCATCCTGATAGGAGACATAAATATTGACTGGCAAAAACTATCTACTACCAACCCTTCCCTCAACATCAACCTTCATGGCTTTCATCAACTTATTACTACAACCACTCTCTTCAACAAAAATAATAACAATTACTCCACCTTGGATTGGATTCTAACATCTGATCCTAAACTCTATCAAAACCCTACTACCCCACCTGATTCCCTGAGCAACCTCCTTCCTATCCGAGTACACAGATACTCTATTCAGGTACCTAAGTTCCATCTCTACAGAGAATGTTGCAACCTGTCCTCTTTTAAAAATGATACCTTCAACAACATGCTCAACTCCATAAACTGGTCCATTCTGAAGTACATCACCCTAAATGATGCAGTCCTATATTTAAGTCATACTTTTCTTACCATCCTTGACTCTCTGAAACCTCTTAGAAAAGCTAGAATCAAAACAACCCAGACCCCCTGGCTCTCAAAAGACACCCTCACTCTTATAACGAAAAAAGATAACACCTGGAAACAATGGATTAAAACAAAATCCTTTCTCTTCATTAAAAATATAAAGAACTCTGTAACCTTACAAAAAAGCACATTAACAAGGATAAGAAAAAAATATATTTTAATGCCCAATTCACCCATAACTCTAACCCCCAACAATTATGGTGCTCTATTAAAAAATCCTACACCCAGGCAACCTGACCATCCCCAGCTCCTACCCTGACAAAACTCTCCTCGAAATTGCCATTCTTCTTAACTCTTATTTCATAGAATCTATTCGCAAACTAAACCATAATCTCACATATACCACTCCCAGTACTACCAGTAGCACCTCTTTCACACTAAACCCATCCCGATTTTTTACATAAAATCAGTTCTGGTTAAATTAAAACAATGCTCCACCTCCTCTGACAACCTTCCTCCCCTCTTTCTTAAATTCACTGCTCACTCAATAGCCTACGCTGTTTCCATTTTGATTAATTTATACCCTAGCCCCTGAATCCAAACAAACTTTAGCTCAGGCTTTCCTCCTTCCTTGTCTACTATACACCTATCCTGTCTTTACGCATCTACAATCTCCCCTTCTAGCTAAACTCCATCAAACTTATTACAGCGCTGCAAGATTTGCCAGTAGCCAACCTTACAAATCACATCACTGTCTTGCTTTAAAACAACTTCACCAACTGGATTTCCCACAACACCTGCTTGTCTCCCAGTTGCAACGCATGCACTCTTTACTTTCTAATCCCTTAGGCTGTCCCTCTCTCTCCTCCCTTATATCCCTTTACACCCCCTCATGCAGACTCTGCAGCTCAGACCAACACCTACTTGACACCTACAAACCCAACAAAAATACTGGCAAACTTCTTTACAAAAACAGTGTTCTCCAAGCTTGGAACAAGCTCCCCCCTAACATCTGAACCACTACTAGCACAGATCTCCTTAAATCCGAACTCAAAAATTTCCTACTAAATGCCAGCACCTGCCATTGCCAATATCCTACGTAATCCACCCCACTACCTCCACTTAGACATCTTTGCTATCTCTATATTTCTACCTAAGCTGTCTTCACTGACTCCTTTCTAAACTTATATCTCTCAATCCATGTCTTACAATAATTTCTTGTGCTCTGAAGACAGCAGCAATACCTATTACATTTGTCTGTCAGTTACCTACATCTTCTTACATAATAGTAAGCTAATTCTAATGTGTATCCGCAATTGTGTATACTCGTTTGTAGTTTTTACCTCCAATAACTACAGAATGTTTATCTAAGTCTGTAATTTATTTTACATTCTAGTCTGTTCCAAAATTTGCATTCCTGTAATGTATAACACTTCTTTTGTAATGTTTCACAAATTGTATTGTATTGTAAGTTGGAGCTTTTCTCCTCGGGTCTCATTGAAAACAGGCCATTGGCACAGTTGGACTAACCTGGTTAGCAAATGACAAAAATAAATAAATAGATAAATATATATATATATATATATATATATATATATATATATATATATATATATATATATGTGTGTGTGTGTGTGTATATACACACACACACACACACACACACACACACACACACACACACACACACACACACACACACACACACACAGTGGATAGTTTTTGTGATATAAAAGAATGAGACCACAATAAATAATTTCAAAACTTTTCCCACCTTTAATGTGACCTATAACCTGTACGATTCAACTGAAAAACAAACAAATCTGTTAAGGGGAAAAAATATAAAAAATGTACGATAAGCTGGTTGCATAAGTGTGCACACCCTTAAACTAATAATTTGTTGAAGCACCTTTTGATTTAATTACAACATTCAGTCTTTTTGGGTAGGAGTCTATCAGCATGGCACATCTTGACTTGCCAATATTTGCCAACTCTTCCTTGCAAAAGTGCTCCAAATCTGTCATATTGCGAGGGCATCTCTTGTGCACAGCCCTCTTCAGGTCACCCCACAGATTTTCTATTGGATTTAGGTCTTGGCTCTGGCTGGGCCATTCCAAAACTTTAATTTTCTTCTGGTGAAGCCATTCTTTTGTTGATTTGGATACATGCTTGGGGTCATTGTCATGTTGAAAGGTGAAATTCCTCTTCATCTTCAGCTTTCTAGAAGATGCCTGAAGGTTTTGGGCCAAAAGTGTCCGGTATTTGGAACTGTTCATAATTCCCTCCAACTTGACTAAAGCCCCAGTTCCAGCTGAAGAAAAGCAACCCCAAAGCATGATACTGCCACCACTATGCTTCACAGTGGGGATGGTGTTTTTCTGGTGATGTGAAGTGTTGTTTTTTGCACCAAACATATCTTTTGGAATTGAGGCCAAAATGTTCAACCTTGGACTCATCAGACCATAACACATTTTCCCACAAGCTTTTGGGAGACTTGATGTATTATTTTGCAAACTTTAGCCAGGCCTGGATGTTTTTCTGTGTAATAAAAGGCTTCTGTCTTGCAACCCTACTCCATAGTCCAGACATACGGAGAATATGGGAGATTGTTGTCACATGTAGTACAGAACCAGTACTTGCTAGAAATTCCTGCAGCTCCTTCAGTGTTGCTATAGGTCTCTTGGCAGCCTCCCTGACCAGTCTTCATCTTGTCTTTTCATCAGTTTTGGAGGGACGTCCAGTTCTTTGCAAAGTCACTGTGGTCCTGTATTTTCTCCACTTTTAGATGACTGTCTTCACTGTGTTCCATGGTATATCCAATGCTGTGGAAATTTTTTTGCACCCTTCTCCTGACTGATACCTTTCAACAATGAAATCCCTCTGATGCTTTGTAAGCTATCTGAGAACTATGGCTTTTGCTGTAGCAGGCAACTGAGTAAATGTCACGAAAATCCTAGTAGGACAGCTAACCTTTATTTGAGGTTAAGCAGAGTCTCTTTAATTGATGGCAAGTGTGTACCCAAGAAGATTGAATCAAAAGGTGCTTCAACAAAGTATTAGTTTAAGGGTGTGCACACTTATGCAACCAGCTTATTGTACGTTTTTTTATTTTTTATATTTTTCCCCTAACAGATTTGTTTGTTTTTCAATTGAACTGTGCAGGTTATAGGTCACATTAAAGGAGGGAAACATTTTGAAATGATTTATTGTGGTCTCATTTTTTTGTATCACAAACACCTGGCATTTTAACAGGGGTGTGTACACTTTTTATATCCACTATATATATATATATATATATATATATATATATATATATATATATATATTTATGTATGTATACATATATATATATATATATATATATATATATATATATATATATGTATATATATATATATATATATATATATATATATGTAGATCTTGGACTTTTGATCGAAAGATCAAATGCCCAAATCCATTACCACCGAACACAATTCAACGAAAGTGCTTTCATCGAAAAAGCACTTTTGTTAAAGTATGTCAAAACCCCCCCACAAAATCTACTTGAATTCAGGGAGCAAGCACCCCTGCACACCCCCCTACTTTAATATTCTCACTCTGAGATTGCACTACAGTGGGGAAAAGGGAATTTTCCCTTACCGCACCATAGTATGACTGGAACAACAAGAATACTTATGCGAAAATGCTGCTTCGGTGAACAACACTTCCGCGCAAGTATGCTCACCAAATTGGGATTTGGTGAAAGATGCAGTCGAGCATCTGTACGGATCCCATATATATATATATATATATATATATATATATATATATATATATATATAAATATATATATATATATATATATATATATATATATATGTATAAATGTATATATATATATATATATATATATATATATATATATATATATATATATATATCATTGCAGTCTGTAAGAGTGAATGCTTTTACAAACTGCAAGAGCAAATACTATGTTCTTCAGCTTGCCATTTGCTTTCCATGTGAGATTATGTTAAGAGTGGTCTGGGAATTTGCCCTTACACTGCTTTTTGCAGTTACTAAGTTGATACATACAATTAACAAGGTATGGGGGAGCAGGGGGGACATGTCCCCATTTTTTGTTTTTGATCTTTTTATATTCAGTCTTAAAAGGTCACTCTTTTTCAGTTCACACTTTGAAGCATTTGGTATTTGATAATATGAATATATACAGAGATATAGATGTATGTGTGTGTGTGTGTGTGTGTGTGTGTGTGTGTGTGTGTGTGTGTGTGTGTGTGTGTGTGTGTGTTATTAGTAAGTTAGAGGAAACAATTTAATAAACATCTGTTAAAGAAAAAAACAAAGAACTACAATGTTGGGAGCAGATAATAAAGGGGGATAAGTTAACAAAATAGGCTGAAGTCCAACAAGCTTTTAATTTTCTATGCAGGTCTAATGTTAGAATTAAAGGAAGGTATGTGGAGGTTGATAGTGATTTCGTTAAATCACAAATTGTACATTTTGTAACTGAGGTCAGCAAGAAATAGCAGATAAGATAATTTTAGATCTAAAAATAAAATGCAACATAAAGGTAAAACTAGCATGGAGTGTACATTGAAATATATATGTATTACAGATTATCGGTGGAAAGAAATATGTCTTCATCCTAACCTAGATATGCAAATAAAATAAAAATTAGAATGTTTGCATGGAAATTTTCCATAAATATTTCTATACACCTGAGAGTTGAAAAATGTTCCTGCAGATAATGGAAATGTTTGCATATTTATATACCCCTATGATACTTAAAAAATCTTCCTGTAGACAAGAGGCATATGTTGGTTATGTGATGGTTCAGAGAGTTTCTTGCATCATAAATTCTGGGACTATACAGAATTGCTTCAATACAAAAATTATCAGAAAATAATTTAATCTCAGTACATGAGTATGTTTTTTCTTGAATTTGTATAAAATAACATGTATTTAAACATTGCTTTTTTTAACACACCTTTATTGAATTATCACTTGTGACATAGGCAAAGTTACATTTACACAAAAGTAATCAAACTGTATTAACACATTAACAAACATTATGCTTCACATATATTGCTATATACTGTATCATATATCCTAAGCAACATTACATAAATTATTCATTTCCTGCCCTTTTTTTAAAACAAGAAACATCTTTATTAAACCATCACTTACTACACAGGCAATCATACATTTATATAAATGAAAACAAACCACAGCGACACAATCCTAGTAGCAAGCATTTTACATCACAAACCATACTGATACATTCCCAATTGCAGACATTATACATCACCTACAATCTACCCAACCATTTTCAGACATTACATAGCTCACTTAAGTCCTGCCTCCTTTTAAACCTCATTTCTCCCCTGTATCCCTTGTTCCAACAATTCCCATTTTCCTATGTAGTTTGCTCTTACTCTTTTCTTAAGATTTCAATTCCAGTTGTTCTACCTCTGTTACTACATTCATTACTTCTAGTATAGTTGGTTTAAATTTTGATTTCCACTTTCTAGTAATTGCTTTTTTAGCAGCCACCATAATTAGACTCAGCAACTTTACAATTGATAGTGGCTATGAAAACTCTAACTAGAAAATGGAAAACTAAAGACAAACTATCAATAAAAAAGGTGATAAAAAATGGAGATTACAATCCCTTAATTGTTTTGTTGGTTTGGTGAAAAATAAAATGTAGTATGATAGCATACTAAAGAGGTAAAAACGTTGTTGTATTTACAGTTGATAGTAGCTAAGAATGCTATAAGCAGAATGTGGGAAAGGAAAGACAAACTGTCAACAAGAGAGATGAAAAAGATGATTACAGAGATTAAAAATATGGAACTGATGACTATTTTAGATCGGAAACAGGAACTCCATATTAAAAATGGTATGTATGGGATAATGTAATAGAGCTTGAAGAGAACTTTGACACACTGACATGGGACAAAGGACCTAAATATATAGATATATATATATATATCATATGTTTACTATCAAAACATGGAACATCAGAACGTAAACTGTTCAAAAATGAGGTTTACGTGTTCGATGTGTGGAATATTAATTTGGTTGGAGTCTCGACAACCTAATTGAGATGAATGCGAATTTGACTTCTGAAGTCCATTGTCCCCTTGCAGTAGTAAGTAAGTACCAGATCCGTACTGCACAGCGATGACAGTGATGTTTTTGCAGGTGGGCAAGCACTGTGGGGGCACACTGCCACTTATATAATACAACTCCGAGATCGCACTACCGTGAGGAAAAGAGTAAATCTGCAGAGCCACACTGTACCACAATCTCAATATGTAACACTGGCCACGCATGTGTGAATACACAATGGCATTCTCTGAACACAAGATTCACAGAAATGAAGGTTGGCAATATAGGAATCGGCCAACTTAAGTTCGACATTCCCATGTTCGCCAAACCTTCATTCTGCCTTGTGATAGTAAACTATATATATATATATATATATATATATATATATATATATATATATATATAGATAGATAGATAGATATACATATTTATTTGATAAAGGTAGAGTCCAGTATAATGCAAGAAGTTCATTGGTTAAGATTTGCATGATCAATAATTAATTCTTGATTTCAAATTATGTTGTAAACAGTTAATTTCTGTGTTTTGTTTACTGAGCAATGTTAAACCAAACATGTGATCAAGACTAGATAGAATGGTTGATTCTGTTATTTGGATTTACTTGGTTAACAGTGGCAAGTTATTGATTAGGCAATGTAAGCATTGATTGACATGAGGTTAGTTTATCAGTTTTGTATAAATATAAAAATTTAAAATGGTTGTATAAACAATCAGTGGCAAAATAACAAGTGTGTCTTGCATGGGGATTGCAATGTATGTCAAACTGAAAATGTGTTAATTATTTACATTTCTTAAAAATTAAAAGATAAATCCAAGTAGCCAGCCCTGTAGCATAGAGGGAAGAAGCTTATGACACTCCTGATGACTGTGTCTGGTTAGTGGCATGGGCATCTAAAGGACTGGGTGGAAGAGAATGAACTTGATCGGCCAACATCAGCTTGCTTATCCTCAGGGGAAATGACACTACTAGTCCCATGGTGTCAGCAACACTTAGCTGTGTCTGAGTGTATTGCCTGTCTGTAGTGGCCATGTTGGCTCATTCAGCATTGGAAAAGGATCTTGCTGCCTGAAAAATGGATGGGATAGTAGTACTTTGTAAGAAGGAACATACTGGCTGTAAGGCTCTCACCTGGTCCAGAGATGCCTGGCTCCTGCTCCACTGGAATGAATGGGCCAGCCATTGATTATGTTCTCTCAAAGGTGGGCAGAGATAAAAATAAAAGGGAAGTTCATATACAATATCTGGCTTAAAGCATTTGAAAAATTGGAGAACATTATAAAAAAGAATTATGAGGCAGTATTTTCTAACAGGTTGGTAAGAGAAAGGAACACTTTAAAGGGAAGAAGTACTGTGATGAAAACAATTGTCCTGCGTAAAATTATATGTATTTAGACATATTCCATTATCTGGGAACACTTAATGTGGACTCCAAATAATCCCCCGTAACTTTATATAAAAGAAGGAATGGGAAAAAAGGTGTGCAAGGAAAGGTTTGGGTTACAAGACTAGATGGAGACAGGCAAGCAAGAGAGATACATTTTATGCTTTAGAAGTGAAAATAGGAATCAATTTAAAGACAGAAAAGAAACAGGTAGCAGATAAATGATCATTAAGAATGAAGGGAAGAGGAGAGAGAAAGACTGACGACACAGACAAAAGGAGGCAAGATTGAAGGCAAATAGAATACTTCCACATGACTTTAAGAAAAACATAGGAGGAAGCAATAAAACCAGGGGGGAGGGGGGCATGGTACACTGCTGGAGGAGAAAAAGAGGATATGAGAAAATCTGAGGCAATAAAAAGCATTGCGTCAAAGGGAAATGCATCCTTTGGCAAAGTTGGACAATGGCAGGAATAAAGCATGCTGAAGAATTATAGCAAATCAAGCAGGAAAGTAGTTATGGCTTTAATGATTGGGATACTATTAGAAGGAACTTTAATTAGAAATTGGAAATTTATGGAAGGGAATAAATTGGAACATATTTTACGTCCTTTTGGGCTACCTTTAGCTGCTATATTTTGGAAGGTTGGAGCTTTGGCAACCGTTTTGAGTTTGTGCTGCATGTGCATTATATTTCCATAAAGAATCAAGCACATGATGGGCCTGTGCTTCTCTGTTTTCTCATTATTTTTAACTGAAAAAGGTAAAGCTTATAACAAACTGATTACAGGGCTGACTGGCCCACAGTAAGATTTTTTTTCTATTTTTTCTTGAAAAACAAATTTATGTGGTGCAGTCAGAAAATCGCATATGCTGTAATGAAAATATATTTATTCAGTGGTCAAGAAAAAAGAAGGATGTCACAACACCCTAGATGAAGCAAAAAAGCAAAATATCAACCCTTAAAAGATCTCTGGAATATTTTGATGAAAATGTGAAACCTTGCAGCTGCTACACGGATTGTTTTGGGTTATTTGTTCTGGCAAATGGAACTGAGGCAAATTCTTAGTGGAGTACCACAGGGTTCCGTCCTAGGACTTCTCCTGTTTGGTATCTACTTCTCTGAAGTACAGGCTAACACAGAAGGCCTCTGGCTAATGAAGTTCACAGATGACTGCAAACTAGGAGTCATAGTCAAGTCCCCAAATGATGTGGACATCCTATAGAAGGGCCTCGCTAAGACAGATGCCTGGTGTCACAGCTATGGCCTCAAGCTCAATGCCAAAAAGTGCAGTGTCACCCCCTTTGATAAAAACTCTGTACCCATGAACTACCACATAGGCAGCAATATACTTAACACCGAATGTGCGATAAGAGACCTTGGGACCCAGGTGGACAGTAGTCTCTCCTTTGATAGTCACATTGCCACAGTAGTCAGGAAGGCCTTCTACGTGGCACACATCATCATAAACGGGTTCTCATCCAGAAAAAAAGAGGTCATTGTTCCCCTCTACTTGACACTCATTAGACCCATTATAGAGTACAATGCCCCTTTTGGAATGTACCTCACAAGACATCTGCAGCAGCTGGAAAAGCCACATAAGTACTTCAGAAAGAGGATTACTGGCCTCAAACAAATGCCCTATGCTGACCGCCTCAAAAAACTCCAGCTTTACTCTGTAGCATATCGCCTACTCCAAGGTGATCTCTGCCTAACATATAAAGCTATGTCAAACCCAGAGCTGTTGGACATGCTACACCTAAAGAAATCCCAGTCCCTCCGAGCTGCATGCTCTAGGGACCTAAACCTTGTCACCACAATAAACAGGACATGTTGGAGGGATAGATTCCTGTCCCAGAGACTTCCCATACTCTGGAACAGGCTACCCATCTATGTCAAGCAAAGTTCTTCATTAGCACTCTTCAAGAAAAATCTTGATGAGTGGATGGGAAATAGGAAATACACCCCGCAGATCACTTGTGTGTCTCTGCTCGACAGTGGCACGGGAAAATAACTTTCTTGGGTGGAGTAAGCCAGGGAACTTTGTTGGCTAGGCTTACATAGACCCTTGGGCTGATAGCCTAGTACCTACCTATGAACCTATGAACCTATGAACCTATGAAACATGAATGAAAACATTCATGTTGTTGCACATTTTCAGTCTAACCAGACAAACCAAATGATGTATCTTAGACAGAAATTTTGAAGGTTCTAGAAACTCATTTGCCTCCCAAACTCCTGGACATAATAGAGAGATTATGTTTCCATAACTGTAACCAAGAAGGTGAAAATATACCTCATCTTGTAAAAATTTGTATATAACTCATTGAAGTCTGTGAGTTTAAGGATGCCTTTTATGAGAGATTGGATTGTGGCCTCCAGAGTGAAACAATACAAAAGCACCTACTGAGCGAGGTCATCAAAATGCAGTATCAGTGGAATTAGCAGCTAATGAAGTCAAACAGTTGAGTGCCTCAAACACAGTAAACATGATGTCATATGAAAACAAGTTCCAAATAATGGCGAATCATGAGCATTACCACTGCAGAAAATGGAAATGTTAGTGCAAAAAATGCATCTCAGCAGCAAGGAAAAAATACAAGAACAGTAGGCAGTGTTTAGCTTTGTGCTTGATATACTCCATAGATCACATAAAGTGCAAAAGCCAAGTCACTGTGGAAGCTCACAGCCCTCAAAACATTAGCTAGCTTTGTCCTTCCTCAAGGCTGCTTAATTACTATTGAACAGTTTTATTCCC
This sequence comes from Protopterus annectens, assembly GCF_019279795.1. Classification (NCBI taxonomy): domain Eukaryota; kingdom Metazoa; phylum Chordata; order Ceratodontiformes; family Protopteridae; genus Protopterus; species Protopterus annectens. The sequence continues at coordinate 480,218,699 of NC_056732.1, read as the reverse complement.
AAATAGTGACAACTTTGAGAACTCATTGAACAAAATAATAATAATAATAATAATAATAATAATAATAATAATAATAATAATAATTGCAGAAATAGTAGCACCAGGCTACACTTGGGAAATCTCTAAGGAGTGTGCACCCCTAGTATGCACACTCATCTCGCACCCCTAGAAGAATCGAGAACACACAGCTTATTTTCTCATCTCCCATTTAATTTGGCTCCACAAGCATTGGAGGATGCTAATCAAACTCTCGTTGTCCGAGTCATAGTTAAAGCTCTATCCCGACATGCCATTCAGCCATCTCACCAAATATCCCGACATGCCATTCAGCCATCTCACCAAAATTATTCTGAGGACTTTCAATGGGAGATGTGTTCCACTGATGGAGACTGATGATGCTAAAATGAACTGAAATGAAGAGTGCCCTTGCTTTTGTATGTGGTGAAAGGTAGTTCTTCAACCTTGTTTGGACGGTCATAGTGAGAAAAAATCCAGTTAAAGTTGGATGAAGTAAACCCAATGCCAGTGGCATAGAGGGAAAAGTCCCTAACTATAGCATAGGCAGCCTGAGTTTGGCTGGTGGCTCAGGTGCTTGAAAAGTACTACAAGGGGAGGAGGAAGCATGCCTATTTTGAGAAGAAGGCATGGCAGAACCAGCTGTGTACTGAACAGGTCTTCTTGGAGGAGGGGTTGAGATGCAAACATGTTGCCTGGGAGCCACTGCTAGGGTCCAAAACCACTGATGGGTGTTATGTTAGTCTTAATAGTGAGTGTACACCCATGTGGGAAAAGCATTGTGGGTCTACTAAAAAGACATGTTGGTCTTTCTGAATGAGAACTAACCTTCTGAAACTGAACTTCATATCTGGCAGGCAGCAACATGACTAAAGACTAGACATATACAAATTGAAAAATGGCCAAAAGTGCAAGTTTACCTAGACTAGTTACTCAAGGTATGAATCCTAGAATCTGTCACTCACAGTATATAAGCTGCATATATTTTTCATTTCAATAAAACACAAGATTTGTTAGGATGAATGGGAATTTTAATGCCATGATTAAAATAATAATTATGCACAGATCATCTTCTTCACACAGAAGGACATTTTGTCATTTGGTTGGAGGGCAGAAATTAGGTAAGATTGATTGTGTCAAGCCTATGTACAAATGCACATTGACAAAATGTCTCAAGGATTACTAACCAGTGCAATGCATGAGAGTCTTTATCACTACTGACACCTGCCTTTTGGTATTACTTCTGCAGTGGCTTTGTTACAATTAGCCACTGACCAAATTCTGAGTGCTGTGCCACAGAAAAAATTCTGAGTGGTTGACCAGCAATGCAGAATTGCTGGGCTGATACTTTACTTGCAGGTAAGATTAAAAAAAAGACTTCCTAAAGAATCTGGGTGCATCTTTATAGAGGCTGGAAGACTACAATGGGCAAAACAGGGATATGCCAAACAACACATGGAGTATAATAAGAAAAGGTCATAGTGTTTAATAGGCAACTACTAGGCATGTGGACCAGATGATCCAGCCAGAATAATGTAATACAGCTGACATGCACTAGCTATCCCTGATAAGGATCTATCCAATGCTTGGCTTTGCAATATCAAAATAAAACAGTACTTTCATAACAACATCCCTTTCAAGGTAGATACTGCTTTATTCAAACAATGTTCTGTGTTGTATGCCTCTCTCTTTCAACTCTGAAAACAGGTTCTATGAAATGTAATCCACAGGGTATGCTCACAGGTTATCTCTGCCTGGGTCCTCTCCTACACCTTGCATCTAGATTTTCCTTTAAGATGATCATTCAATGGGGAACTAGTTTCCTTAATTTAGACATCCGAGATGCTCTCTTTTATAGCAATGTAATTGACAAGTAAGACTTTGTGATTTGATTAATTGCTGGGACAATGTTCCTATACACCATAAATTCGGAGAACACATTTAAAAGCATGTACACATTTTCCATAAAGAAAATGTTACAACATAGCCAACATATTGTTACTAACACCCTCCCCATACAAAACCAGGTGTTTTGAACTCATGCTAATTGTAATATATGTGATGACACTGTATACTTTCCTCTGAAAAGAGACAATTTCAAAATTTCGAAAATACAACAATTGCGTCAATGACCCTAAACCAAAACTATAAAAAATAAAAAGTAAATCCACCGACACTGTGTAGCCGATAACGGTTTAATGCTCCAAAAGAAACATGTACAATTACAGTTGCACCAAACAACTAAGCGCTTTCGCCGAGGTTAACAAACCTTTGGCATCATCAGAGTTGTTCGGATAATTTCACTCCCATTGCTTATATACAAGCTTAATTGATACCAATTAAACAATTAAAACATGCTTTACAAAAAATTTTTTCTTATTCTTTTAAAATCAACCATGCTCTTACTACCATGCTGTTCCCCAAAGCCTATATCTAACCAACCCCATTAAAAAATATAGTTAAAATTAAAAGACCCTGTGACTAGCCAAAAAACACTGAGAATGAAATTTGAGAATATAGTTTAAAATACAATACATATTATGTCATAATACACTTGATGTAAAGTCATAACAACATTTTATATTTTGCAATTTTCAAGAAAAGACTATTGAAAATAATACTATATATATATATATATATATATATATATATATATATATATATATAAAACTGGCTGAGACTATGCAATTTGGTTATGTTTCATTTTCAAAAAGGGCTTGATGGAAATATATTCGTTCAAACCTGGAGGACTGCTAGCATTAGTACGTATCTGCCACATAGATTCTCTTGCTTCCAAAATAGATTCCCAATCACCCCCCCATCCATTGTCATATACCTTGTCAATGATAAAGAAGAGAAATTTTTTAAAATTCAAACACTTCCCTGAATGTAAAAACAAGGCATTGTTAATATCCCTGTTTTTTATGGCTCTAATGTGTTCGCTAATTCTATCTTTAAGTCTACGGGAGGTCTTCCCTATGTAAAAAGATGTACAAGACAAACAGGTAGCTACATAAACAACCCACCTGGTACTACAATTACATTTACCCAGGCACTTAATTGGTCTACCGAAAGATTCAATGTCAACATAAGGTCCGTCATTGATATATCGATAAAACCTACAATTCTCACACTTGGACATTTTAGAAATGATGTTATCTCTATCATACTCACTCTCTAGTATATTTTTAATATTGTTTCCCCTACTGTGAATTATTTGTGGCTTGGTTCCAACGATTGCAGTTATATTTTCATCAAAAAATAATTCCCAACCCTTGTGAATAATATTAATTACCTCAGAAGTCCTTTCACTAAACTGTAACACCATTCCTGTTCGGCCTAAATTTTCCTTGTGTTCTTGTAAGTTATTCTCAGATAACAAAATAGGTAAAAAAGTAGTCCTTTTCTTCACCACTTCCTTCTTAATATTAATTAATAATTTAAGAGGATAACCTATTTCTAAGAACATACCAATGAGTTTATATAATTCTTCTCTGAACATTTTTTCCTCACTTGTTAACCTAGAAACTCCCACCATCTGGCCCTTGACTACGCTACGTTTTTGGAAAGAAGGATGTTGACTAGTATAATATAACAGATTATTTGAATATGTTTCTTTTCTAAAAATAGAACTTTCCAAAATACCATTTTGCATATCAAATTTTATATCCAAATAATTGATGGTATTTCTATTCCATTGGAAAGTAAACTTCAAGAACTCAGTTGTTCCATTTAAGTAATCAATAAATTCTTTAGCTTCATCCAGGTTTCCTTTCCAAAGTATAAGAATATCATCCAAAAATCTGTTGTAACTTACTACATAAGATTTATACTTAGAACCTAACACAAACCTTCTCTCCCAGTCAAATAATACTAAATTTGCATAAACGGGGGCACATTTGGCCCCCATTGCCACACCTGATATTTGGTGAAACAATTCACCTTCAAACATCATAAAATTGTTCCTAAGAATAATGCCCATGAAGTTGGTCACCACCTCAACTTTTACTTCACTCATGACAGACAAAAACCTTATACTATTTCCAAACATTTCAATTCCTGTTGTGTGAGGTATCACTTTAAACAAATTTACTACATCAACTGTCAAAAAACTCACAGTGTCATCAAATACATTTCGAAACCTGGACAAATGCTGAAGACAGTGCCAGGAATCTCTAATTATATGTGGCACTCAGTCAGTAAGTTTACCTATCGTTTTATCAACCCAGGCTGCCAGGGGTTCAGTCTTTGACCCCTTTGCAGCCACTATAGGTCTAAAAGGTGGATTTTCTAATGATTTGTTTGTTTTAGGTATTCCAAAAATCTTAGGTATGATAGGAAAAGGAACTGACAAGAATTTCTTCTCCTTCGATGAAATTCTATCCTTCATAATAACTTCATCTTCCAATATAATATCAATCCATCAATATGCGAGATTGATTTAATTTCGAGAAACTCTATTATAGGTGTTCTCATCATTCAAAACCTTCTCCATCTGAGTGATGTAATCTATAATTCGCATGATCACCACCCCTCCCCCTTTGTCTGGTGTCATAATGCGAAGTTGTCGATCTTTGGCTAAACAACTTAAAATCTCTTTCTCCTGCCTATCTAAATTATAAGTAACACAGTATTTACGTTTATCCAAATTTCTAATTTCCTTCTCACAATATGTTTCAAACAGTTGTATAATTGGATTTTGAGGGGGAATAAATGTGCTAGAACGAACACATTCATTTCTTTCATTTTAATTTTTATTCTTATCATTTGTCCCCTGAAAAAACATTTTAAGACTTAATTGCCTAGAATATAGTTTTCAAAATTTGTTACTAAAGCTACTCCTCTAATAATTATGTACAGTATTTCTGTGTTTTGGTATGCTATAAGACCATAAAATAACATTTCTGTATGACAGTCTTAAACCAAATTAGTGTTAGAAGGTATTGCTCTCTAACAAAAACTTCCTGTGTGTGTGTGTGTGTGTGTGTGTGTGTGTGTGTGTGTGTGTGTGTGTGTGTGTGTGTGTGTGTGTGCATGTATATACATTAGATATAGCTGTATATATCAGCACATAAACAGGAGCTGTTGGCTGGACATACACACACACTGAGGTTGACATATTGCCATCCTATGCATTTCCATCAGACACAGCCAGTAAGCCTACACCTACCTAGTCCAGTGAGCCCAAAGATATTAGAGAAATGGTGGGCAAGGACATTGATCAGGGAAGTATGGCTACTGTGGCTTCAATGCCTGTTGAGTCTGGCCATAGACAAAGTGTAGGCAAGGTGCCACACAGGAAGATTGATAGGGGTGCTCGGCGAGGGCCTGCTATCCCTCCTCCACCTGGTGCAGGTGTCACTTCCCATGCCACTCAACATATATTTAGGGCCATCATGGAGGCACAGGCACAGGCATGTTCCCATAGGTGCTCCAGACAAATGCTCCGGCTTGTGGATGTGGAACAGTCTGACAGGCATGACTGCCTCCACCATGTTGACGATTCATTGGATTGGATGAATGACACATTTGGAATGAGGGGTCTCTGTGATGGACCAAGGGATGTCTGTCATGAAAAACGTAGTGTCTGTGATGGAATATCTGCTGGGAGGAAGGGAAAAAAGCATATGTGAAGGACTGAGAGTTTCTGACATATTAAACTTAAAATACAGACCAAGAAAATGAAAAAAGAAGGGTATGAGGACAACATAGATGAGCAGAAGATTTAGGACTACGTGAAGATGAGGATAGAGGGGCATACTATAATGACTGAAAGCTAGAACAGAAAATAATCAATTTGTCAGAAAATGTCCAGTTTGAAAGATATGATGACCATATGGGTCCAACAGGTAAGGCTGTTGCACATATTGTTTCAAATGTCAGTGCAAACAGAAAGAAAATGTTATATTTGAAATGGCTCTCCTTTGCCATCTCTCACCCTTAGGGATGTGGGTATAATTGGGTGACTGGCTGAGGGGGGTGAGTATTAGAAACAGTAGGGGTAAAGACAATAAAAATAAAAAATAACTAAAAGTTAATACCTCAGGAACAGAAGTGGTGTGTTTTGTAATTAGTGAGTGATTTTACAACAAATAGTCACAAACTATACAATACAAAACTATCAGGAAACTATATTGATTCAGTCATTAATTTAAATAACTAGAGGTTCATAGGTTCAGAGGTTCATAGATGTTTACTAGACTAATGACCACAAGGGCCTTTTTAAGCCTAGCAATGCATCCCAAATCTCTGACAAGTTCTAATACCCTTGATAAGTGTAAGCAGGGGCTTGGGAGATGAACCATTTACAGGTTACCTCTGTCCATCAGAGACATAGCTGCCAAACCAGGGATGAATTTCCAGTTTCCCATCCAATTGCCCAAGTTGCACTTGAATTGGGTTAAGGAGTAACTCTGCTTCACATGGATGGGGAGCCTGTGCCATAGACAGGGTAGAGTCTGGGATACATACCTATATTTACAGCAGGTTCTATTTATATCACAGGCAAAGTTTAAGTCTTTAGAACAGGTAATTCATGTACTGTTTGTTTTGTGGCTAAGCAGGAGGTCCATCAGAGTGGGGTTTGACAATGCCTTGTATGCCAGACATAGATCTCCCCTCAAAAGCCTGTAGGAGACAGAATACAGGGATAGGGCCTTGAGGCGGTCTGCAAAGGACATATTACTTATGCCCTGTGTTCTTTTAGTGAGGAACCTCTGTGGATGTTCCAATTGTTTGATATGCCTGTTAAGTACATACCAAAGGGGCATTGTACTCAATGATAGGTCTGATGAATGCCAAATACAGTGGAACAATGACTTCCTTGGACTTAGATGCCATAACTTTGTTTATAAGTTGCACAACATAGACTGATTTCCTCACCACTGTACACACGTGATGATCAAAGGCTATATTACTATATATGTGTATCCCTAAGTCCCTGACCACTGGATCAGCTCTAGGGGGTGTGTTGTCAATATGATGGTTAGCAGGAATGGATGACTTCCCAAAGGATACTATTATGCATTTCTTGGCATTTAGTTTTAGTCCATGGCTCTGACACCAGTTGTTTGTCTGTGTCAGCCCCTCTTGGAGAACATTTGTGTCAGTGTGAGATTCAATGACAGCTTCTAATTTGCAATCATCTGCAAATTTAGTCAGCCAGAGACCACTGACATTGGCCTTGACTTCTGAGAAGTAAATGCCAAAAAGGAGCAGTCCATGGACTGATCCCTGAAGGACTCCACTTGTGACATGCCTCTTTGTAGAGATGGACTTCCCAATTCTAATTTCCTGGGTCCTGTCTGTGAGCCAGTTGGCTATCCACTGTGTGACATTCGGGTTTGTACCTAACCTCTTGAGTTTATCAACAATACCATAGTGGGGTATTGTGTCAAATGCCTTGGTCAGGTCAAGGTAGGCTGTGTGAACGACTTTGTCTTCATCCATTGCTTTGGTGACCTTCTTGAAAAAGTTCACCAGGTTGAGTAGGCATGATCTGCCCTTGACGAAACCAGACTGGGTTGGGTCCAGTGTCTGGAGATTTACTACATCTCTATTGATCATCTCCATGATAATTCTTTCCATGGCTTTACTAGTGAGACTTATGGGTTTGTAGTTTCCAGGGTCTGTAGATGGCTCACCTTTGTGCAGAGGGATGATTGCTGCCTTTCTCCATTCATGAGCCATGAAGCCTGTTTGAAGGCTACAGTTAAATAGTAATTCCAGAGGCCCTAATAGGTCATGTTTCATGCTATTTAGAAGGGATCCTGGGATATTGTTTGGGCCCATTGATGCAGTGTTCTTGGTCTAAGAGAGAGCATTAAGGACCTGTTCCCTAGTGATAGTAGGGGGAGTTATATTTGATGATATTTCCTGAAGGAAGGTTGAGAGAGAGAGGGATAAAGTTGGAGCTGCTATATTTTCTGGCTCAGTATAGGTGGCTCCATTTACAATGAGCTCTGCACACAATTGTTGTTGCCTTTGAGGTTCTGGACATAGCTAAATAATGCTTTGTGGTTTTCCTTGGCCAGGGAGGCCAAACTTACCTCAGATTTGGCTTTGGCAGACTTTATTTGTCCTCTGAGTTGTTTGTTTAGTTTGATGAGAGTGCCTTCATCCTGCTGGGTGCTGCACCATGTAATTTTTGCCATGATTTTCTTCCTCCTGTTATACAGCCTATTGATTTTGTGATTCCACCAGGGTAGCTTGTTTTTTAAGTTAGTTCTGTGGTTCTTCCTGATGGGTACAGCTGCCTCTATGCAGCTATTAACATGCTTATACAGGGTTTCTGTGAATCTTTCTTCATAGGCAGAAGTTTACTTCATGGCTTATGGGGGCTTGAAATTTTGCCAGGTTCTCACTTAATAGCAGGAGGTTAGCCTTAGGATAGTTCCTGAATATTCCAGGTTTAGCAGGGGTCCAGCATTTACTTTTACTTCAAAGGAGACTATTTTGTGGTCTGATCTTACCAGGGAAGGCATTACAGTAGGGAGTGTGCAGCAGTCTGCCATATTAGTGAGGACCAGATCCACTATGGTTGCACCCCTGGTTGGTGTATTGACTATTTGGTCCAGGGAGTTTGTGTTTACAAAATCCAGGAATCTCTGTGCATGTACGTTTGGTGTCATATAGGATTCTCAGTTAATAGTGGGGTAATTAAAGTCACCCATGAATATGGTATTGGGTTGGATGGTTAGTGTTTCTAATAAGTTTAAATACATGGTATGGGTTTCTTGGGTCATAGAGGGGGACCTATAGCTTGCAAGGAAGTGGCACTGGATTTTACCTATGGTGAATTTAACATGGATCAGCACAAGTGCATTGTCCTGTTTAACCAGCCTTGAAGTATGTTTATTTTTGATGTAAATAGAGACACCTCCACCTTTAGTCTCTGCCTGTGAAGAAGCTGGCCTAAATGTGTGGAAGGCATTATTACCTTGCACTCTTGGTGTGCTCTCTGCAGCTTTAAACCATGACTCAGTGACCACATGGACATCAGCATTCTCTAGGGTAAAGAGAGCTTCTAGGGAGTGATCCTAGCACTGAGCAGTAATACCTTTAGATTTTCTTGGTTTTGGTTGGTTATGTTGGAAGTACTTTCAGTTTGGCAAGACAATGTTTTAGTTAATATTTAAAAGCCTAGAGGGGAGAGGTGCAGAGCATCCCTGGCAAAGCAGCATTGTCTGTTGACCATCTCCTTCCATGTTGACAAATACTGCACCCCCTTAGAATGACACCAGAAACTCACCCAATTATTAAAGTCAATCATCTTTTGTTCGTATTGTGGCATCTTTTTTGGAGAAGGTAAAATGCTGCTCAATGCTAGGGTCATACCAGCTTGAGACACATATTCTGAGAGCTCCATGATGTCTCTCTTCATATAGTTTAGGGAGGTACGTCTCAGGTCACTTACTCCCACATGGACTATCCAATGACTAGAATGTTGGATTGTGTGGTGACTTGCCTTATGGGCTTAGAGTTAGAGGGTCCATGAGATGTAGCTCTATGTGTTGATGTGGGTGTTGTTCTGAAAGAGTGCATTTGGGGCTGCTGAGGGCATTTGTTATGTGGACTTCGTCCATGAGGTCTTTGTGATTTAGTAAGGTTATATGTAAGTGCCTCAGCAAATGTGGGTCTATATGTCTACTTTGAAGTTTGAATGATGGGTGCAGTGTGTGTACTACTAACAGCCTTATTGACATCAGGAGTACTTTTATGTGAGAGCTTTGCCTCCAGTGACATTGTGTAAATACATCTCTCGCATACCATATCAGTTTGTAGGCAATTTCTGAATTGCCTCAGCATGCCCATATCCACCAAGCCAGTAACAGAGACTGTAGGAAAGTTCATATCTATGGCAACAGACCCTTTTTATTGGTTAAACAGCTGGAGTGAGAATATCAATCACTGTCAGGAGTATTGGTTTTCAACATTGTGGACAGTGCTTCTCACTGCAAACTATTTGTCCTGTATGCAACTAGGTATTGGAGAAATTTCAATTGTGCTTTTACCAGTACCAGAAAAAATGTCACTCAAGGTGTCTGAGTCTGTACAGAGCACTGCCAAACACTTGATGGGAAACTAATACATAGACCTAGAAAATGTAGGGATGAGGTATTTAGGTAAATATTCTGAAGTTAGAAACAAATCAAGCAGCACTTACTGAAAAAGAATTAGCTTGTCAAGAATGATGAAAAGCGGGGAGTCGCATGAAAGGCTACTGCCTGGCACTACTAATGCTGGTCTCGCCACAGCTTCACTCTGTTGGGATACAATACTCCTTTGCTACTTCTCTCACCAGAAGCAAAATGTTAGCACTAATCCTAAGAAGAGAAGCAGGCCACAGCCTGTTTAGTGATCTACAGTCTTGTCCTAGATGATGCAAGGGTCTGTAGGCTTGTAGCCTTTCTCTGGTAGATGTCTTGAATAGAAACCAGACTAAACAGGTATGTTAAGCACAGACAATCACTTTCCAACCATAAACAGTCAGGAATCAATGCACTCTGCTCCTACTCTCACCAGGATCAGAATATAAGCACAGATTCTAAGCTGTCACCTATAAAGCAGTTATTAGGCTTTCTGGTGATCAGCAGTCTCCAGGAAATAATGTCCCTGTACTGCTTGTCTCACCAGGACAAAACAGAAGCACTAATCCAAAAATGACTACTGAGAGGCAGAATGTGGGCTCTTCAATAACTGATGGCCTTGCAATAGATGCTTAAAGGTAAGATGAAATAAAAATGGTTTATCCTAAACACTGCAGTGTGCAGTAAGCAGTTAGATATGAAAGTGGGTAACTTAAGTTTTAGCTGTCTAAAAAGTTAAGTTTTAGTGGAGAGCCAGTATTTTTAAAAGAACAAGATAGATTGAAAGGGATCTGACTGTCACTGAGTTCAGCTGCTTACTATATTGAGGACAAATGTGCAAAATGTGTTTACTATACTAAAATGCTGTTATAAACTCATCAGATTACTATTCCTAGTCTGAGGATGTCTATTATTAAAAAAATAATTTCTAAGAACTATTTCTGCCCTATCCCCATGCTTCTGTGCAGGCTGTTCATTTCAAAATGCTCAGTATTTCTTCAAATCTCAATTTGTTATATTAAGAAACGTCTTACCCCTCTTTTCCCCTACCCAAGGACTAGGCATCAATGCACAACTGCTTTCTAACCACTTTTGCATTTCTGGCTTAACATTTTAAAACATTTTTATAACATTATTGATCTCAGTTATATTTTATTTTATCCCGTGTTTCTTTCTCAAGTTAGTTATTTATTTTATACAGACAGTAAATTATTCAGACACTGAAAATTCACATTTTATTGTGTATTGTACAATTAATGTTTGCATGCGTGTGTGTGTGTGCGTGTGTGTGTGCATGTGTGTGTGTGCGTGTGTGTGTGTGTGTGTGTGTGTGTGTGTGTGTGTGTGTGTGTGTGTGTGTGTGTGTGTGTGTGTGTGTGTGTATATGCAGCCAAGAAATACATATAATTCTGACTAAAATTAAATTCGATAGTGTTGACATTAGTGGTGCCCCCATTTTTTTAAGTAGGTCTACTAGGTCAGGGTCTTTTACTGCATATTAGAAGTGGCAGTGGACTGTGATTTAAAAGCAATCTAATAAAAATAGACCTGAAGCAGAAGTAGAAAGGCTAAATAAATTCCTCGTCTTCTTTTAATGGGGACCATGATACGTAATATCACTTAACAGAGGTAGCTAGTTAGGCCTTATACCTGACCCTACTCCCTCCTGTACCACACATGCAGATTTTGTAACTAATGAAGTCTTTGTTCAAGTAAAAAACTATGTTACAAGATCAGTCATCTCCAGTCATATAGCAGGGCTTTTGCCAAAATATCTTAATATCTAAACTGGAATATGGCTTTCCTTTTCATGTTATGCTTTCAGCTTACAATACTCAAGAACACAGGCTGCCTTGAATAAAATCTGCACCCTCATTCTTTTAGCAGACTCACAAATACACCATTGCAATTTGTTAAAAATTCCCAGTGGATTTCAGTTTCTCATAGGACCACTTTCCTTCTAAGTTATCTTATTTACAGGGTTCCAAAGCATGTCATCGCTTCCTTCTAAGGGTGAAACTACCTTTGCAAGACAACCATTATCAACTGAGAAGCATACAGGACAACAATTTCTGTCTCATATGCTCACAGTTTAAAACTGCTGTAGGTGATGGAGTTTTCTCTAGATTGGGACCAGCTATCAGGAACTATCAGCCTACTGATATCAAAAACCTGGAAACCATTTAAAGCTTCAAAGATGCACTTAAAGAACATCTCTTTACAGAATCTACATGCAACTGTTACCATGACAATAGTTTGGTAACTTATTACCTGATATCATAGATAACAGGATACACTTAAGAAACTTTTCTCAGGATCTCAGCATCATAATGTAAGAATGTATGTGTATGTTTTATATTCATATACAAGTACATGCTTCTGTATTGTAAGTATGACTGTACTGTATTTTCCTGGGACTTTTCTCAGTGTATTCTGACTGGATATTTTTAATCTTACTCTGTATTTTTTGCTTTTTGAGCTCATGTTATAGATACAAAAAAAAAAAGTTCAACAGACCAACCTACTTACCCTGTGAACAAAGAATAAATAAACAAAATAAAGAAGGAAAGAAATGGAAATCAGTGGAAAGGGTTGATTGGCCAAATAATGAATGGTGGCTCAGTGTGGCAGAAGGTCAAATCTGATAGATGAATAGTGAATGTCTTTGACCAAAAGATGCAGTGCATACTCAGATGTTATATGTCCCACTAGAAATCCAAACAGTATGAAACAGTCGCACGGGAAGGTGGTGGTGTGTGACATGTGGCAGGGAAGTTACACCTGCTCTGGGTACACAAGGACCTAAGAGATTGCAAGAAAGGAAATTGCAAACTTGGGAAGAAAGATTTCCATAAAAGTCACAGGAAACTACACTGCTGCTTATTTCTTTCCAGCCTGCAAGATAATAGGGCTACACTTCTATACAGGCGCTAATATACTAACCATGTCTCAAACCTTATATAACAGTTAAAGGATAATAATGTTTCATACATTTCAAGTATTTCATTTATTTTCCCATTTTGACTACCATCAAGATTTTTCACTTGACAGTAGTGTAAGAATTGATAAGATTGTACTGTACTGTAATTAACTGGAAACAACTGAAATGACACTGAAACAAAAGTTATTTGTTAATTACCCAAACTCGTGCTGAACAGGCACCAGCCTCTCCTTTATGGGCCAAGCCTTGCGTACGTTTTAGAATGAATTTTTTAAACACTTTAGTTTATTTAATAAGGCTTTATTAGATGTTTACAATATCTGAATACTGTCTTTATTAACAGTGCTGATAAACAATAACAGTCTGTAGAAATGTTGGGATGCTGGTTAGTAGTAACTGCTGCTAAATATATTTGAAGTTACTGCTCATCATATTCTGATTGTCCTGAACAATGTAAAATGAAATACTCTTTATTTGACCTGTCTCAGGTTTGACTGTCTGCATTGTAGCTTAATCTTTTCTGTAATGTCAGGTCGAACGAACTAATTGACTGACTTTTCTAACTGTATCTGAAGTATATTTAATAATACCAAAACCTTGGTAAGCTTGGTTTTTAGACCTGGTCTTAATCTGACTTTCCATTAAGGATCATTCTGTAGCTGGCAAGATTATATCTTTCCCTTGAGAAAAGAACATTCTGTATTTCTGTATTTTCTGCATGTTATGCTTATCTTTCCTTTCTAAAAAAAATGTATTTTTCTAAAACTGAATGCATACATGTTTGACTCCATATTTCAGGCCTTATTTTACCTAAATGTACTATAGTGAATTTGCTGAGTATAACTGTCTTTTTCAAAATGTCTGACACTATATATTTTACCTTTTAGTCTGCATAATGCCTAATAACTACTTTAAAATGGAGGTCTCTAATCTAACAAGTTACCCCTGAGGTCCCTGACAAAAGTCTACAGGGACCTACCTTTGAAGTTACCTTACATTTGTATTGCTATCTACTGTATACAGCTTTATGCTACCCAACTCATAATTTGAAAATATTTTTTTATTTGGTAAATAAACCTGCAATTTTAATTTTGACCACTAGGTGTTACTTGAGTATTTATGGCCTGTTTGGATTGAACTCTTTTAACTTTATGATTTAATTATAACTAGGCAGTTGTTTATTGTGCTGACTTTATTTACATTTTTCTGCATGAAATAAACATTTGCTGCTAATAAACTCTTGCAGGTCTGTAAGCAAACTGATAACCTCAAATGAAACTAAAGTAATAATGTAACACTGTGCATTTCTGCACCTATATAAAATTAATTTTAACTGTTGAACTTTTTACATTTTTCTCGAGACCCTTAGATTTTAACATACTGTTCTGCGAGTGAAACTCCACACACTGTCTCACCATAACCGTTTTTTAGCTAACGTCATTTAACTTTTCACTACTACTGAAATGCTACAAGAATCTATTATTACTGTCTACAATTTTCTTGGATAAATAGTATAAAGTGTAACTGCATTAGATTGATCTTTACCATACTGCATGATGGCATACAGTACTGTCATTAATTCAGCTTGTTAAACTGGCTGTAATCTGATCTTAAGTGCTTGGTAAACTGCCTTTTCTATATGAAATATATGCAGTCTTAAACTGATTACATAAAGACATTTATTACCAGATTTAAACTGATTTGATTTTCTAACATAAGAGTTGAACCTGTATCTTTAATGACACATAGGAAGCACTGTCTTTATGCATGAATGTTTTTTTTGTCTCTGTCTGTATTAAGATATTGTTTATGCATTGCAACACTTTAATACAAAGCTCTTAACTAATGACTGCCAAACAAAACAATAACACAAAAAATTAATTTACCAAATCTGTTAAACCCTTTATTCTGTGAATTAACTTGACTGTCATTTCAGATATACCTTACAAGACATAGATGTATACGGGTACCCTTTTTTCTAACTGGCCACACTCAACACACCTTTCTGAGCACTTTAGCTGTGTCAGCTGAACTGGAATTCATTTTATCTTTAACCAATAAATCTGCATGTTTCTGTTGTAACCAGTTTTTTATAATCTGTACATTTCCACAAATTACTGCATGCAAATTTTTACAAGTGTTATCTGTATTCACTACTATACATTTTGTAGCATTTTTATTTTTCATAAAATCTTGTTACTGAAGTCTAAAACAACATATAAGTCTAATGACATGTTCATACCTAGTACAGAGCTGTTACACTTTGAACTGCTAGCTGCTGTAATCTTTGACCCTTTAAATCCTGACCTGAAGAAGCAGTTGTATAATAGTCTGTAAAAGCACTTACTATGTTTTATTGCTTTTATTGTTTTATAGTGAATTAAAGTTTTTTTACAGCACTCCAGCCATGGTATACGCTCTTTCTGTTTTGGAATTTACTAAAACTGCATTTGTGTCCTCTAATAAAGATTTATGTGTAACTGAAGTTGATTTGTCTGTAAAAAATGAAATATTGTCATTTCTTTTAACCTTAAACAATGACAAATTAATTCTCTGATTAATGATGACTGCTGCATCCTTTATAGATAATTATGGAATGCATTTTTTCTTTGTTTTCCTCTGCAACGGTAGCAATTTTACTTGCATTGAAGTCTGTTTCTCAGTTATACTGGAATTTACTTTATCAAAAATCTGCACTCTGATTGATCTTATCCCCCCTCAGTGCAATATTTGCACTTTCTTTTGGAAACAAGAAACTATGAGAAATAACGTGAAATTGAAACATTGCCTGCATGTTATATACGTTAACTGTGTTGATGTCTGTATGTTTAGTACTACAACATAATTCTGTATTTTGAATTACATGTGAAGCTTTTAAGTTTATGTCTGAAACAGTACTGATAGAAGCTGACTCATTATGCAAATGTTTTCCTGTAGCCTGCTTCTATGAGTTAATTCTTTTGCATTTAGAAATATTTAACATTCCTGAATTAATAACCTTTAACTTTAAAAGAACATTTCTGGAACAGTTTTTTAGACTGCTTTACCCAGTTTTTAAATTTAAACCAAAGATTTACTGATGTCCTAATTGTAAAAGTATTACTTGACATGTTTATACAAAAGGTATGCAAATGACTTTTACTGATAAATTTAAACTGTTTTTGAGCCGGTTAACTAAAAAGTGCATATAAAGTTTTACATAACTTTATGATTCTGGAAGAATGTGTCTGTTGTCTGTAGCTTTTTAATATTTTTCTTGCTTCTTGGCAGTGTGACGTCACACTAGAAACTTGAAAGTTTGTGGAGATAGCTGTTAACTGGATAATGTCTTTTATGTTTTGAAGGAACACTGCTGAAGTTTGTTGTTTTAGTGCTGGTCTGCTGAAAATTTTGAGGCTTTTTCTGAAGTAAACACTGGTGCTGTGCACTTTGTTTAACAGCTGCAATTACTATATGTAGAGGTTGTCTGCTGTGTCTGTTTTCTGCATGAAGTAGTGCTGTCTTACTGAAAGGTCTGCTCTGTAATGAGAAACTGTAGTGCCATAATTTCTGGCTTATTTTGTATAGAGTTTACAGTCGTTATTTATGGAAAAACACTGGTATGCTGCTGAAAAGTCTATTGTGAAACTGTTAGACTGGAAAAAGTGTGACTGTAAACTGCTAATCAAAGCTTGAAGTTAAGCTGGCTGCTGCTCTAAAAACTGTACTTGAAAGGGTTACTTACTACAGCTGTCTCTGTTGAAGTTCTGAAGTGTTCAGAATGAACACAGGTCACTGATATGGTTGCCTGGAATGAAACACTGCCGTTCTGTAGTTTGCTATGTAGAACACATGTAGTTGACCAAAACACTGCTATTTTGTAGAACACACAAAGTCTGACTGCTGATGCAAGGTTACTATGGGGTTTTGGGAGTTACATTAGCTGTTTTACTCCAGTTATAGTGGCTCACCATTGTAAGAATTGATAAGATTGTACTGTACTATAATTAACTAGAAATAACTGAAATGAGACTGAAATTAAAGTCTTTATTTGTTAATTACCCAAACTCGTGCTGAACAGGTGGCAGTCTCTTCTTTATGGGCCAAGTCTTCTGTACTTTTTAGAATGCATTTTTCAAACACTTTAGTTCATTTAATAATGCTTTATTAAATATTCACAGTATCTGAATGCTGTCTTTATTAACAGTGCTGATAAACAAGAACAGTCTGTAGAAATACTGGGATGCTGGTTAGTAGTAACAGTGCCATTAAATATATCCAAAGTTATTGCACATCATATTCTGATTGTCCTGAACAACGTAAAGTGAAATAGTCTTTATTTGACCTGTCTTCTGTACTCAGGCTTGAGTGTCTGTATTGTAGCTTAATATTTTCTGTAATGTCAGGTTGAATGAACTAACTGACTGACTTTTCTAACTGTATCTGAAGTATATTTAATAATACCAAAACCCTGTAATGGTTTACATCCCTTCTTAGCCTTTGTTTAATTAGTCAGGCATTGCACTACTTGTTGGCTGAAACAATTCTGTTCCTATTCATAAAATAATTTCTACAACCAAATTGTTTGAAATGCTTTAAAAGAACATGATGAGTGAATTAGTAGCTACAGAAGTGGTGACATGACATGTCACATCACTGTATCTGACAGCAGACTACCAATATGGTATGATGAGGACAGGCCTACTGTAGATACAACAGTTTTCAATAAAATACTGGCCTTACAGCTGTTATTGAACAAACAAGCAGAAGAACACAATACTGCAAACCTAAAAGATGAAGAAGTAATTAGGGTTAAGTAAACTATAATCCATGGCAGTACATCAATTCACTGTGATTTGACATATGAAAAATAACATAAATGCATGCAATACTGACTAAAGAAAAAACAGCCTATGATAATGTAATACACCCACTGATTATGATGCCCTGGTTTGCAAATATGCTGTTATAACCAGATTGTTTGAGCTCATGGCCATGACTTATTTTCATCCCCTTCTCCATACTTTGTAATGTCTTTTTGATGTATCCAATATCTTCAGGTGAAACATGCCTTTGCTGCTAAAATGAAACTGTATGGAATAATTACTACATAACATTATGCTCTGATATACATTTGTAGCTGCTGTCTAAAGCCTCTATCTGCCAATAACATTTTACATTATCAGAATTGTGCTGCAAATAATTTATCTTCACTGTATTCACTGTATGTTGCTACTTATATAACTCAGTCTTGTTTGCTTACTTAGATCCTAACATCATACATAAATGCAAATATTGGGGTGCTGAGTGTTCTGCTTGACTGCAGTGCAGAATACTGTTGTCATATTGATAATACGCAAGAACAAAAGCTTCTTCAAAAGCTACTGGCTTTGTTGTGTCACAGTTATCTAAACCACAATACATTTCTGAAATGACTACATATTGACTAATTAAACAGTTGAAATATAAACTAAAAAATAATAAAAAAGAACAACTTGTGGTCAGAAAAACACTTACAGAGTGCAAACTCTTAAGTTTGGCTCTGGAGTCTGTACTTGCTGATTTATTCACTTTTAAGTTTGGGAAACATATTCCAGAAAGTCCCACATTCTTAGTCAGTGATGTGTTTGTCTGCAAAGCACACGGACCAACCTGCATATGCATGTAAGCAATGATTTAATGCTATAAAATAATGTGGACTATGCCGCTAAATGGAAAGAGGAGTCAATCAGCAGCAGGACTTGGCAAACCCTCTGACCTAAAAAAAATAGATCCACATAGTTTTCTTCCTATACTTAAACATGTACCCAATAATGTCCGTTATGACAGTGAGAAATCGGAATGATGACGGAAGTGCAGACACTGACAGACACAATGCAACGCTGCCCGCTCTTTTTAAAATACCCCATAGATTTGCTAACCAAGGTATGTGCATTAACATCCATCAGTGGGAGAAAATATGAACAGTATTATACAACCTGTGCTTTAACTGCCATCTTTCAATTGTGCAGCTGCTCAGTATAACCCATGAATGTAGATTTGACTGAAATGCACATTTATCATTGAAGACTTCTTTTGCATAGGGATCATCCTTCCCCAAGCTATGGTGACCTTAAAGATGATTTTAAAAAGAAGAGGTGTACAACCTCATGAATGTGTTTTGTGGGGACATTGCTCCTCTCCAAAAATACAGGTTTACTTAGATCCATCAAAATCTTAATAGTTGTTGTTTTCTTGAAATAAATTTTAGTAAAATGGTATTCAGGAAACGTCATTAGGAAGCCAGTAAAAATAATAAGCCTTTCTAAAGAAAACATGTCTGAGGTACTAAACTGGAACCTTCTTTCATGGAACAGACACATTTAACTCTCTCTCATTTTTTAGTATCACTTACCAAGCCTGGAAGTTCACAGCATTTGTCTTTATTTGCCCATGATGTTGTGCATGCAATATCAAACTTCTGTAGCTGAAACTGCAGAAAGAGAAAAAAAGAGTATGTCTGTGCTTCGTAATAAGATTCAGGTTATACTTATAGATTTATTAATTTTCAAATCAACATAAGATAATGTAAATACAAGGAAAACACAGACATTTCAGTTGTTAGTTCAATGACAAGGATAATGTTTTTTGGCAGACATCATACCTTCCAAATTAAACAGTAAGTGATTACTATACAGACTAAACCACATTACTTTATAATGGATATTTTACAAACAATACAGAGTAACAAAGGTGCAGTGAGATCAAGCTACTGGACATGAAATTTGATAGTATTTTATTTTTTTTGCATGAGAATGTAGTTTACTTTTCTGTGGTTTTAGGTTACATGTGGGTGGTGCAGTGATTAACATTGTCGCCTTACAGCAAGAGGTTCTCCAGTTCAATTCTCTGCTGGGGTGTATTCTGTGTGCAGTCCCCATGTATGTACTGTGTTCAAGTTGATTTCCTACAGGTACTCACGTTTTCTTTCACGTTCAAAAGACATGTCTGGAGTGTTTCTCCCTGGGCCTCCACTAAAAATAGGTCCTGTCCTAGTCAGACTTTCCCAGTTAACAAATGATAAATAAATAAAATGTGCAAAGAAATCACATAGTGTGAGAAACAAGATACCATTTCAGCATATAACCTAAAACAAGATATACTGGACTAGAAGTAAACACTGCAAATGGAAAATAAATACTGGAACATAAAGTGATATTTTCACCTGTGGTGTTCAGAAATAAATTTGATATATAAATCCAAGTGGGAAAAACAGCTGAAATGCCAGTAGGTAATGTTTTTTTCTTTTCCTGAAGATGTTTTTTTTTATAACTCCATGACTAACTGCCCCTTAATAATACTTAGAATATATTTAGACCTTTACTGAAACAATACAGATGTGCACTTTATGGCAGATGGTGTCACTCTAAAAAGTAAAAAGGTAACCTGCTAATCTTCATGTGATGGAAACTGGCTTGGACATCTCGGTAGCATGCATGATGATAAACAAGTGCCATTCCTGGTCACAGCACATCAGGGGCTTAGACTGAGCATCTCTGTAAGGAAGTCCTCTTAAATGCTTTTTGAATAATGAACAGAACTGCAGCTTATATGTTTTAGTGTTTCACTTTTGGTAAACAAGCAAGCAAGCTAAATTGAAAAGGGTAGTTCATTTGTTGCAAATGAAGGAAAGAAGAAGTAAAATAGAATATAGTATGGCATTAGTCTGGTAGAGTGCTTCGTTAGGCAGAAAGATATGTGCAGAATTAATAATGCATGAATAGTTTACTGCTCTACATGAAGATTTATGTGAAGTGATGAAATTTCTGACAACATTGAGTTGCGTTCTTTACTGTGTAACATGCAAGCAGTAATACCTGACAGGTTTGCTTTATTAAGGAAATAACAGACTACCAGACTACCGAAGGATGTTGTGAGGCCCAACAACACAGACATAAGGCCTCTTCATCCTTAGGAAGGCTATTATTTTCCATAAAATGTCACCCTGGATGGAATATTTGCACTTAGATAATGGGCCATTGGTCCACTTGTTTCATATTTTTTATTAGTATATACATTTTTTTATATTTTTATGTAAAACAGTTCAGCTGCTTAATGTTTCCGAATTGCTGCAGCATATGTAATTTTTGTAGGAAGAAGCATTTTACACTCAAAATATACATTCTGCAAGTATTTAATGATGGCACACGCGCGTGCACACACACAGACACACACACACACACACACACACACACACACACACACACACACACACACACACACACACACACACACACACACACTAGCATTGTTCAATAAACAAAAACAGATTGTTTAAAATGCAGTTTGAAAACAGAATTTAATTAGTGGTCATCTCGGTCACTTTTTCACTACATTACATATCATATTGCTTGAAACAGTGATGTCATATCTTACAATGCAGTCTACATTATGAAACAGATTTACTTCTTAGGTATCACTCTTTCTTTACGTAGAGCAGGCTTACAGATATAAGTTCCAGAGTCAAGCTCATGCTCTGTAACAACATCCCATGCAGCACATTTTTACTAAGAAGTTCTGTTTCTGATCTCCAGTACTTCTCAGTTCCATACTTTTAATCTGTATAATTGTCTTTCTCACATCATACCTGTGGTTTGCCTTAGTTTTCCATTTTCTAGTTACAGCTTTCTTAGTGACTTTCAACACTAAACAAAATCAGTGCTTTCACCTCTCAAAAACGTATTTTTATACCATCTCAACAAAACCACTGCATATTCTATGTCCTCTCTGCATTGAGGTTAAATTCCCTTCAGAATAAGAATCAGCACATTTCCCACGTCATTTCTTTTTCTTCTGGAGCAACTTCTTACCTCTCAAAATACATGCTTCTAAGAACCTATTTCTGAATGATCATATCTCCAACATATGCTTCTTGTGTGTGAGAACATTTTTTTCCAAGACTTGCAGGGGTATACAAATATTTGTGCAAACATTTTCATGTAAAAATTCTTAATGTTCTTTAGTGAGTAGCATATCTAAGATTAAGACATATTTCCTTGCACTGATCATTTGTATATCTTTATTTGACCATTTTCCATGCTGTTTTTACCTTTCTACTCTAGTGTCTTTTCATATCTAATAATTACCTTATATGCTCTACTTCTTATACTGCAGTCTGTCATTTCTGTTCTAGCCTCAAGTTACAAAGTCCACTATTTGTGTTCTAACAAAATTACTGTCCTATCGCTATTCATCTTTCTTGAATGCATTAACATTAGACCTGTATAAATGAGATGATCTGCATCTACTAACCCAAACTTTTGCATAGTTTCATCCCATTTTATTAACTCATCAACTTTTATCATCTGCTCCCAGAATTTTAGCTCTTTGTTCATTCTTTTCCAAATACTCTTTACATGTTCTCCTGTGTCTTTCTTATTACTATTTAAAGTACGATGTATTGGTGTCCTTCTGTTTTTCCAAGGTCTAACTTCCTTTAGCATTCAAACTTGTTTAATACTTTTATGTATATAGGGGTGTAAATAATACTCTCTATATTCCTTACCCATGTTTGATCCTCTTATTACCTTACTGGAAGTTATGCCTATCACGTACTTCCATTTGGGCAAGTATTCCATACCCAAATTGTGAATGCCTCTAAATCTGAAGTCCTAAACTACTGTTCCTTTGTCAATATTAATTTTCTCCATTGTATGCTTTCTCTTTTGTGATCTGAGTACATGTGTTAAAGATAGGGCATGTCTGCAAAAGAACTTGGCTAAATTAAACAACTGGGCACAAGAGAATAATATGCTGATAAATACATAAATAAAACTAAGCATGTGAGATCTGGGAGACATGAATTGAAAGTTGACTATTTAATGCAGCACACAGTGATTGAAACTGTAGATTCATTTAAGGACCTGAGTATATGGGTAGAACCAGCTTTCAGTTTTTTTCTCATCATTTCAACCAATTGGTCAATGATAGTTATAGAACTATTGGTTATATAAAAATATATATAAAGTCTAGGAAATCAGAAATGATGAAGTCATTGTTCTTAGTTACATTAGACCCAGACTTAAGTATGTAATAACAATATGGAAACCTTATAAGAAAACAAGCATGAGTAAATGAGAAAGAGTACAGCAGAAATATACCAAGGGCATCCATGCATGTGAAAATTTAAGTTATTATTAAAGACTAAAATATCTGAACTTATACTGTGTCTCATAAAGATATTTAAGAGGAGACCTTATTCAGGTATACGGGGAATTTATTGACAACTACCTCTCTGAATGTCTGGGGTTATCAAAAGGTAGTAGAGAATTATCAGCAACCTGTGTAGAATATTCTACAGGAATGGGAAGTGTACTAATCAGTTCCTATTCCTACTCCTTCAAAATTAACATATGGGATACGGAATACATCTACAGTACCTATCATATGGAAGATTTATGAAGGTGATATACAAAGTCAAATCATTACTTGCATGAAGGCAATTAATAATTAAATATATACATGATGAAAGATGCAGAATTTGGAGGATAGTTTTGGAAATGGCATTGTAGTATATGCCTTTACAAATAAATATACAGGTACAGGTATCAGTTTATCCCCTTTAAGTGCATTATTATTTATAATTTATAACCAACATTATTTAAAATGTTAGATGGTATTTTTTGTGGCAACCATTCGTGGCCATAGAGTGACTTTTGGCAAAATGGAACAAGGTTGATGGACTATTGCAAAATATATTAAGATGCCTTCAAGAAGAGGTTGCAGTAACTGATAAACTGCAAGCTGAATTTTGTTTGTTGACATTCCTGTACGTTTTCTGTAAATGAACAAATGATGGAGAGTATTACGGGATGGAGAGTGTTACAGGAACCTGTTAAAGCACGGAAGATATGCTGTGCAGCAGAATATCTTCCATATCTGTATGTACAGGAACCTGTTAAAGCACGGAAGATATGCTCTGCAGCAGAATATCTTCCATATCTGTATGTACAGGAACCTGTTAAAGCACGGAAGATATGCTGTGCAGCAGAATATCTTCCATATCTGTATGTACAGGAACCTGTTAAAGCACGGAAGATATGCTGTGCAGCAGAATATCTTCCATATCTGTATGTACAGGAACCTGTTACAGCACGGAAGATATGCTGTGCAGCAGAATATCTTCCATATCTGTATGTACAGGAACCTGTTACAGCACGGAAGATATGCTGTGCAGCAGAATATCTTCCATATCTGTATGTACAGGAACCTGTTAAAGCACGGAAGATATGCTGTGCAGCAGAATATCTTCCATATCTGTATGTACAGGAACCTGTTAAAGCACGGAAGATATGCTGTGCAGCAGAATATCTTCCATATCTGTATGTACAGGAACCTGTTAAAGCACGGAAGATATGCTGTGCAGCAGAATATCTTCCATATCTGTATGTACAGGAACCTGTTACAGCACGGAAGATATGCTGTGCAGCAGAATATCTTCCATATCTGTATGTACAGGAACCTGTTACAGCACGGAAGATATGCTGTGCAGCAGAATATCTTCCATATCTGTATGTACAGGAACCTGTTAAAGCACGGAAGATATGCTGTGCAGCAGAATATCTTCTATATCTGTATGTACAGGAACCTGTTAAAGCACGGAAGATATGCTGTGCAGCAGAATATCTTCCATATCTGTATGTACAGGAACCTGTTAAAGCACGGAAGATATGCTGTGCAGCAGAATATCTTTCATATCTGTATGTAAAGGAACCTGTTAAAGCACAGAAGATATGCTATGCAGCAGAATATCTTACATATCTGTATGTACAGGAACCTGTTAAAGCACGGAAGATATGCTGTGCAGCAGAATATCTTCCATATCTGTATGTACAGGAACCTGTTAAAGCACAGACGATATGCTGTGCAGCAGAATATCTTCCATATCTGTATGTACAGGAACCTGTTAAAGCACGGAAGATATGCTGTGCAGCAGAATATCTCCCATATCTGTATGTACAGGAACCTGCTAAAGCACGGAAGATATGCTTTGCAGCAGAATATCTTCCATATCTGTATGTACAGGAACCTGTTAAAGCACAGACGATATGCTGTGCAGCAGAATATCTTCCATATCTGTATGTACAGGAACCTGTTAAAGCACGGAAGATATGCTATGCAGCAGAATATCTTCCATATCTGTATGTACAGGAACCTGTTACAGCATGGAAGATATGCTGTGCAGCAGAATATCTTCCATATCTGTATGTACAGGAACCTGTTACAGCACGGAAGATATGCTGTGCAGCAGAATATCTTCCATATCTGTATGTACAGGAACCTGTTAAAGCACGGAAGATATGCTGTGCAGCAGAATATCTTCTATATCTGTATGTACAGGAACCTGTTAAAGCACGGAAGATATGCTGTGCAGCAGAATATCTTCCATATCTGTATGTACAGGAACCTGTTAAAGCACGGAAGATATGCTGTGCAGCAGAATATCTTTCATATCTGTATGTAAAGGAACCTGTTAAAGCACAGAAGATATGCTATGCAGCAGAATATCTTACATATCTGTATGTACAGGAACCTGTTAAAGCACGGAAGATATGCTGTGCAGCAGAATATCTTCCATATCTGTATGTACAGGAACCTGTTAAAGCACAGACGATATGCTGTGCAGCAGAATATCTTCCATATCTGTATGTACAGGAACCTGTTAAAGCACGGAAGATATGCTGTGCAGCAGAATATCTTACATATCTGTATGTACAGGAACCTGTTAAAGCACGGAAGATATGCTGTGCAGCAGAATATCTTCCATATCTGTATGTACAGGAACCTGTTAAAGCACAGACGATATGCTGTGCAGCAGAATATCTTCCATATCTGTATGTACAGGAACCTGTTAAAGCATGGAAGATATGCTGTGCAGCAAAATATCTTACATATCTGTATGGAGTCAGTATTTTTATGGTGAAATCTATTTCCTTTCTACATGAGTTGTAGATATGAATTAAATAATGCATTCCTGAGTTTGCCTTTTTAATATACATAGGTATGCTAAATTTCTTACATTAGTTATATCATTTAGGAATACCTTGTATCACCAAAAACTCATACAAATTAAGTTCAATAAGAAAGTGGATAGAAAGAGAAGAGACATATGTTTGTATGTGTGTGTGTTTGGGGGCGGGCTTGGAAGTGGGTTTAGTCCACTGAATGATATTTATGCTGTGGTACCAAGGGGACATGCAAAATAATTATAGAAGCAAGCAAAATTAATTATGCAAGAACTACTTTCAGAAAAATTAAAGTTGAAAGCTATTATTGAGAGAAATGACTGACAAGCCTTTACAAAAATCTTAAAATAATATGTGGACAAATAAAACATATCAGTAAAGGGTTAAGCATTATATTACATGAAAGTGGCTAATGATACTATTTATAAGAGTTGTTGTTGTGTCTTTCGGCTTATCCTGGTTAGGGGTCGCCACAGCGGAACTCTGGTCCGCTAATGTTTGGTAGTGAATTTTTATGTGCAGAGTTACCAGCCCCGACGCACAACCTTCAATGAAGGCACACCCATTCACATATGCCTCCACACAGAAGACGCTCTAGCTGAGAATTGAATGGGACAACGTCTTGCTGTGAGGCGACAACGCTACTGCAGCACCACTACCGCAGGTATACTATTTTATAAGAGTAAATTAATTATTCAGTGTAGTGTGTTTACTTTGGAGCCATTAGGAGGCTTCAAAGAAGAATTATAGGGGCATGAACGTAATTAATTACCTAGAGGTATTAATGTGGTATACTGTTGTTATAATAAATAGAACATTATACAAACAATACAGAGACATCAGGACTGAATCCCAGACCTTAGAGATATGAGAGAGATCTTACCATTAAAACACTGTGCTACCCATACCTTTACTTCTGTGAATTATGTTGTGTTTACATAATAAAGTGTTGCAATAAACATCATATTGTAAAATAATTGAATAACAGTGTTATACATACAGACATTTCAGTAGACTCAATAATCCTTCATGATATAGAATACAAATTATACATCAGTCAGTGGGCTTCTGTTTTAGATGAAAGGTTGGAAGGGTGGCCTAATGGTTAAGGTGCTTGCTATACAAGCACAAGTTGCAGGTTTGAGTCTCACAAGGGATAATTGGCTAGGCTTAAAATGGCTCGCAAGAGCAGTTAGCTTAGTATGAACCTATAATAATAATAATAATGACACAATGGAATTATTGGGATTATATGTTAGTTTAATGAGTGATTTCCATGAGAGGGGTGCAGAGGCAAGATCACTCAGGGCGTGTAATAGCAGATGAACCCTGTAATGCGTATGTAGTATAAGAACTTGGAGGGTTGCTAAATGGGCTTTATTTCTAAGACCTTATTATAGCAGAAAGCATATTAGTTACAAAACATATTTACAGTGAAATGCTGATAAGTTAACACCTTATAAGAACTCCACTTGAAAGCTTTGAACATTAGAGAAGCAACATATGATGTAACAGTTAAGGCTTAAAATGCAGATTCAGTTAAACAACAAGCAAAATACATGTGTGTGATCTTATGGTTTGAGTGGACTTGGCCTGTGCTTAAAACAGGCTCTAGAGAAAATGCATTAGCAGTCATTTTACTGGCACCAGTTATTGTCATTCATTTGGTTTACAAAAAATGAAAACCTATGAACTGATATAAATCAAGTATAAGAGAAAATCCTTCTGGCTAATAGAGTTATCTTAATGGTGTATAACTGAATGAACCAACTAATAAAGTATAGCATAAAATTAGTGAGGTCTGCCGCACAACAGGATATTTATGTATACACTAAGATGCCGACAGGAGGAATCCTGACTGAATTATATACAACTCTGCATGAAAATATGCTTACTACTTGTTAGCCTTGTGTCTTAACTTCCTCAAATTATAATGCCGTGACCTTGTTGTATCTAATAATTGTAATGTTGCTTTGTAGTCTGTTGATACTTTTTGTACATATAATTTCTATTTAATGTTACTTTTACTTTGCCAACTCAACCTGAGCCTGCAATTGGCTGTGTTTGAACAGAGTTCTACCCTGGTAAAGAAACATGGTTAAAGCACACACACACACACACACACACACACACATATATATATATATATATATATATGTATATATATGTATATGTATATATATATATATATATATATATATATATATATATATATATATATATATATATCTCAATTGTAAGAAAAAAACAGCAAGGCTACTACAACCATAAATTATAGTACAAATTTATTAAAACAGGGCTAAGCGCTTTCTTGTTCACAAATGTTTCATCAGATCCAAGATCTAGATATATATCAAATTAAATTATTTGAACTCAAACTGTATAATATTGATAGAGAATCAATGTGAAGACAGAGTTAGGCATATGTACACTGAAATTAATATATTATTTTAACTTATAATTTCATTTAACAAAATGATGTTGGTTTCTCTTTAAAGAGGCTGTGCAAATACACATGAAAGTAGATTCAGCACCAAGTTAATCTGGCACTAATACAATGTATACATTCCTAACATAGAACTTTCCATGCAAAGACTTGTAAAGAGACAGTAAAGATCCATGCCTTAGGAATATTGCAAAAAACTGATCATAAAAAGCATGGTTAGCTGGATATTCTATAATCTGCACTGTTAGTCTGAGCTGCACAAAGTAAAATATGAGTTAATTAAGCTGACATAGATGTATGAATGTTAATTAAGTGAAAGAGAACACACAATAGAAAGTATGAACTGTACAGTTACTTTTCAAACATAAAACTTTACATAGAGAAGTGTAACTTCATGTATACAAAAACTGACTTCTTTGGTGCAATTTATAACAAGGACATCTCTCTGAAATTATACAATGGTCATTGAGACTCCACACATCCAAGGAATCGTCCATCTTTTAACTTTGAAATATCCACATAAGACAAGAACAGCTTCAACTATTTGTATTAAATGCTCTATTGAAATGGTGCATATAAGGTTCTTTCAGTTATGTCTTTGTTCATAGGGTCATAGGTGCATACTAGGCTAATGAAAACTGGGGACTTCAAAAGTCTAGCCAAGCATCCCAAATGTATATTGCAAGTTTAGGTGCTGACCTTTTTAAGTCAAGCCAGGCTTCCCTAATGTATCCCACAAGTTTATATGCCTTAGAGGTTATTTTAATGTGTATATATAAGCTAGAGTAAGATTTACAGGTTGCCTCTGTCCATTACAGACATAGGTTCTAGACTCAGAGTACACTTCAGATTTCCCATCTACTGGCCAGGTTTCTCTTGAATAGAGTTAAGGAACAGCAATGCTTCACATGGATGGAAAGCCTGTTCCAGAGAAAGAGAATTCTTTGAGTGGCATATCTGTCCCTCCAACATGTCCTATTTATGTTGCAAGCTAAGTTTACATCCCTAGATCGAATAAGTCTGATGTTATTAATTTTTTAGATATGGAGAAATACAAGGATGTCTTGCATGCCAGCCATTGATCACCTCTCCACAATCTGTAAGAAACAGATTATACATATAGGGTTTGAGGTGATCTGCAATGGACATGCTGTTTATGCTCTGTATTCTTTTTGTGAGGAAACTGTGGCCATTCCATTTTTTGCATGTGCCTAGTCAGGTACATACTGAAGGGGGTGCAGTACTCAATGACAGGCCAGATAAGAGTCAAATACAGTGGAATGATGACCTCTTTTGACCTAGATGCCATGCCCTTGCTGTTAAGCTGAGCAGCCTAGAATGATTTTCTTACCATTTTAATCACACATGTTGGTCAAAAGTCAGGTTACTATCTACATACGTACCCAAATCCTGACTACTGGTTTAGCTTTTACAGGTGTATTACTGATGAGGTAATTTCCTAAGGGTGGCTGATTTCAAAAGGGTACTACCATGAATTTCTTGGCATTGAGTTTTAAGCTATGACTTTGGCACCAGTCATTTGTCTGTTTTATCCCTTCCTGTAGGATATTAGTATCTTGGGGGGATTCTATGACTGCAACTAGTTTGCAATCATCTGCAAACCTGGTCAGAAAAGACCCTTGACATTGGTCTTGACTTTAGAGATGTAGATGCCCAAAAAGAGTAGACCCAGAACAGAGCCCTGAGGGACTCCATAACTTCCTGAGTCCTGTAAGAGAGCCTGCTGGCTATCCAGCAGGTAACATAGGGTTTATATCTATATCCATGAGTTTATTTACAATGCCAGAGTGAGGTATTGTATCAAATACATTCGTCAGGTCAAAGTAGGAAGTATGCACTTTTTTGCTCTCATTCAGTGCCTTGGTGACCCACTCAAAGATGTTGACCAGACTTGAATAAGATTGATGCCCTTGACAAAACCAAACTGGGTTGGATCCAGTGTTTGAAGGTTTTCTATGTCCTTTTTAATCATTCCCATGACAATTCTTTCTATGGCCTTGCATATGAAACTAGTCAGACTTATTGGTATGTAGTTCCTAGGGTCAACTGATGGCTCACCCTTGTGTAGAGGGATGTCCATTGCAGTTCTACATTCATGTGGCACAAACCCTGTCTACAGGCTATGATTAAAAAGTGACTCTGGTGGTTCAGATCGGTCATATTTCAGGCTATTTAGAAGGCATAGTGAGATATTAACAGATCCATCGATGCTGTATTTTTGACCTTAGAGACTGCATCTAGGGCCTCTACCCTAGTGATAGTTTGGTGGAGTTAATGTTTGATGGTACTTCCTGGCAGACAGCTGGGTGGGTGGGTGGGGGTTAAACTGGAGCTGAATTTGACAGCCAGAAGATTTGCTATATCTACTGAATCTTTGTAGGCAGCTCCATTTATAAACAGTTCTCCACACTGGTGTGTGCTGCCTTTGAGTTTTCAGACATAGCTAAAGAAAGAGTAAAAGCACCAAGAGACCAATAAAAATAAAAAGCCACGAAGGTAGACCAAAAAAGCAATGCTTCCAAATAGCGTACACAGAATTTATTTGTCCGCTTTCGTAAAACACTTCTTCAGAATGAAAAACACAAATAAAAACCACAGTTAAATACACGTGTCAATTAATTAATAAACCAATTGAACAAGGATGTAATAAAACAATTACTTAAAAAAGAATGAAGCTACTTTCTTTTTGTCAGTAATACGTAGTTTACGTTGTTTTAAAAAACATTTTACATTAATACACTCATTTAACCCAGGTGGCTTATCAGATTTTAGTTTAATTTGCCAAATTGCCTCTCTTTGTTCGAGATAGCATTTAATATCCCCTCCCCTGGGATCAACAGGACAAACTTCCAGCACTGTAAACAAAAATTTCTTAAAAGAACAACAATGTATAGAATGCTTGTACAAAGCATTTGTAATGTCCTTACTTTTAATAGCATAATTATGTTCTTTAATACGAGTGCTGAGTTTCCTGGTGGTCATCCCTACATAAAATGCAGGGCACCCGGAACAAAAAGAGATGTAAACAACATTGGAGGCGTTACAGTTAACCAAACCAGGAACTTCAATGGTATAAGCAATAGAACTAACAGCTATATAAGGACTGACTAAAATAAATCTGCAGGCACTGCATTGGTGGCAACAGTGCATGCCTCGTTTTGTGGACAAAACATTTTTGACTACCTTTCTATTCTTTTCCAAAATATTTTTCAAATTATATTCATTCCGAAAAACGAATCTTGGTTGATCACCCAAAACCTGAAATATTTCGGAATTACCTTTAATGATTTTCCAGTTACTCTCCAAAATAGAGGACAAGTCCCTACTATCTGCACTCATCTCAAATGAACAAATTGGACTAGGACCAGGTGAACTTACAGGCTTAAATAAACCAAAACCATTAACATTGCTAACAGAACAATTTAAAATAGCAGGAAAATCTATCTGGCGTCTATCAAAAATTTCATTTGCTATATTGACCAAAAAGGGAATGTCATATCCCCTCTTGGAAAATAATTCAATAATGAAAATTGGGCGGTATTGTAGATGCTAACGCAACCAACGATGACGTCGCAGTCCGTGGAGAGAAGTTGCATTTACGCGCCAACGGATTCGGCGGTTCCACCAT
Source organism: Protopterus annectens (assembly GCF_019279795.1). Lineage (NCBI taxonomy): Eukaryota > Metazoa > Chordata > Ceratodontiformes > Protopteridae > Protopterus > Protopterus annectens. The sequence continues at coordinate 480,186,577 of NC_056732.1, read as the reverse complement.
AGATGAACTGCTTTCTTTGTCTGAAAATCCTTTTGGGGGCAATATTCAATTTCAAAAAGAAGTACAAGAGGATTTTTTTGGTGCACAACATGAGCATTTATTACGTCTTCTGAAAAGGTACAGATCTATTAACATTGAAAATTGTTATTTCATGCGATGCATTGAATTAAACATTATACCAAAAGGTTTAATGTTTTTCAAATGCCCAAATGGAGTGAATGTGAATAGTCCGTTTTTCCAGCATCTTGTTAATTTTTTTACTGAGTCTGGGATTTGTTTTCTTAGACTTCTAATAGACAATAATAAACAAAAGTTGACTGTTTTGAGAAAAGAGATTATTGATCTGGAACAGCATTTAAAGACATCTTTATCTACACAAAACTTTGATACTTTAATGCATCAGTTTTCCCGAGACCTCGAACAACATTCTAAAGAAGTTACTGTTCGGAAACAACAAAAGATATCCCGTGATTTAACTTTATTTAAAAATAAGACTGCCTTTGACCATTTTGTCAACCACACTAAAGATTCTGCTTTTAAAAGCAATCGTGGTTCTACTTTTTTCCAAAACAAAAAATCTTACAGTACAGTTACTAGCTCCACCACTGCTAGTAACAAATCTTTAGCCTCAAAAGACAAACTGCCAAATGGGCATTTTGTGAGACCATCTAATAGAAGTGGTTTAACAGGTAATTTAGACTCAGTGGTTGCAACTTCCGTCAACAATTCATTAGGAAAGGAAGTTATTGAAAATGATACATCTGACAATCATTCTGGCGTTGACAACCCTGTCCAGAATGTTGTTAATGACGGTACAGTTTGCAGCATTCCATCTGACTCTGGGCCTGCTGTTATTCCCAAAAGAAACCAGGGAAATTATCACAAGAAAACTGTATTTACACGCAGTCGGACTTTTTTGGGGTCGACGTCCTCAGGGGACGAAATTTAACAGAAAACTTGGACATGTTTAACATTATTAACTTGTCAAATTATGTTTTTCAGAAGTGCAATTAAAAATTTTAAAACTGGGGTTGAATTTTGTGCCATCCCATAGAGGTAATTATAGTAAAACAGTCATAGATATTATGAAGTTCACTAGAAGGTTAAATTTAACCTATTTGATGCATAATATACATCAAAAAGATAAATTTCTTGTTAAACCCTCCACTTATAATCCCACTTTACATCACACTTTGAAAGTATTTCAGGAACAATGCATTCGAGATGTTAATGACCATTTATCTAGAAACAACAAGTATATGAATCATAATTTGACTATTCTTGAAAAATCTGCTTTGGTTGAATTACAAAGTTTAACCGATCAAATCAGGTTCATGAAAAGTGATAAAGGGTCTAACATTGTGATTATGACCCAGGAGAAATATAAAACTTGTATGTTGAGATTACTTAACAATGTTGCAGAATATGAAGAGGTTCCCCTACATTTTATACAGCGTCAGTTTAGAAGGATACATTCGTTCTTATATGACTGTCTTATGTCTGGGGACATTGCATTTGAGTTATATGATTTTTGTGTCATCACTGAACCCAAAATTGGTGTTATTTTCGGTATACCGAAAACACATAAAGACATATCAGATCCTCCTTTCAGGCCCATTGTTTCTTCCCCCCACTCGGTCACAGAAGGAGTTGCTTTAGTCATTGATTCCATGTTAGGACCTTTACTTGTGGACCAGCAATCTTATATTAGAGATTCTTGGCATTTTCTAAGTAAGTTAAGTGATTTTTTGAAAATCTTTTCTTTTGATGTCAAGAAACACACGATTTTCACTATTGATGTCGTGATTCCCCATGAAGATGGAGTGGATGCAGTGCGTAGTTTTTTATGCCAGAAACAATGTTTTTCTACCTCTACCATTAATACCATTTGTTTGTTTATTGAAATAATTTTGGATAACAATTTCTTTCTGTTTGGGGATAAATATTACAAACAGAATAGAGGTGTAGCGATGGGTTCTCCAGCAGCCCCAGCATATGCTAACATTGTTATGGCTTGGTGGGAATGTGAAATCATTCCATTATTAGTAAAGAAATTTCAAGTAAAATTTTATTGTCGATTTATTGACGACTTAGTGTTTATTTTGGAAGGTGGATCTGATATTGTTGACCAATTTATGGAGTATGTTAATTCATTTTCTACTTATTTAAAGTTTACTAAAGGTGACGTTGGTTCAGCCATCAATTTTTTAGACATTCATTTGTGGTGGGATTCTACTGACTGTCTATTTCAAAGTAAAATACACCGTAAGGACACTTTCACCAACGGCTATTTACATTACTCTAGTGGACATCCTAAGCATATGATCAGGAACATTCCTAAGGGCCAGTTCATTCGAGCAAGCCGTATGACTACGAGGGATGACGATTTAGTTAATGAATTCAATTTCATTATTGAATTATTTTCCAAGAGGGGATATGACATTCCCTTTTTGGTCAATATAGCAAATGAAATTTTTGATAGACGCCAGATAGATTTTCCTGCTATTTTAAATTGTTCAGTTAGTAATGTTAATGGTTTTGGTTTATTTAAGCCTGTAAGTTCACCTGGTCCTAGTCCAATTTGTTCATTTGAGATGAGTGCAGATAGTAGGGACTTGTCCTCTATTTTGGAGAGTAACTGGAAAATTATTAAAGGTAATTCCGAAATATTTCAGGTTTTGGGTGATCAACCAAGATTCGTTTTTCGGAACGAATATAATTTGAAAAATATTTTGGAAAAGAATAGAAAGGTAGTCAAAAATGTTTTGTCCACAAAACGAGGCATGCACTGTTGCCACCAATGCAGTGCCTGTAGGTTTATTTTAGTCAGTCCTTATATAGCTGTTAGTTCTATTGCTTATACCATTGAAGTTCCTGGTTTGGTCAACTGCAACGCTTCCAATGTTGTTTATATCTCTTTTTGTTCCGGGTGCCCTGCATTTTATGTAGGGATGACCACCAGGAAACTCAGCACTCGTATTAAAGAACATAATTATGCTATTAAAAGCAAGGACATTACAAATGCTTTGTATAAGCATTCTATTCATTGTTGTTCTTTTAAGAAATTTTTATTTTCAGTGCTGGAAGTTTGTCCTGTTGATCCCAGGGGAGGGGATATTAAATGCTATCTCGAACAAAGAGAGGCAATTTGGCAAATTAAATTAAAATCTGACAAGCCACCTGGGTTAAATGAGTGTATTAATGTAAAATGTTTTTTAAAACAACGTAAACTATGTATTACTGACAAAAAGAAAGTAGCTTCATTCTTTTTTAAGTAATTGTTTTATTACATCCTTGTTTAATTGGTTCATTAATTAATTGACACGTGTATTTAACTGTGGTTTTTATTTGTGTTTTTCATTCTGAAGAAGTGTTTTACGAAAGCGGACAAATAAATTCTGTGTACGCTATTTGGAAGCATTGCTTTTTTGGTCTACCTTCGTGGCTTTTTATTTTTATAGCTAAAGAAAGCTTTGTGGTTGTCCTTTGCCTGGGAGACTATCTTTAACTCACATTTGGCTTTAGTAGACTTAATTTGTCCTCTTAGTTGTTTTTTTAGATTGATGAGAGTGTTTTTATCATGCTGGACATAGCACTTCCAAATCTTGGCAATGCCTTTTTCCTTTTGTTGTACAATCCATTTATGTTTGGATTCCACCAGGGTTGTTTGTGTTTTCAGTTAGCTCTGCATTTATATCTAGTGGGCACAGCTGTCTCTATGCATTTATTGACGTGATTGTATAGGGTTTCTGTGAACAACTCTGCATAGGAAGCTGTGTCCTCAGAGTTTGGGGGGCTTGAAATTTTGATGGGCTATTACTTAGTAGAAGGAAGTTTGCCTTAGAAGAGTTCATAAATGTTACAGGGTTAGCTGGGTTCACAAAACTGATTTTTATTATGAAGGGGATAGATTTGTAGTCTGATCTCAGCAGAGAGGATACTACTTGGGGGGGTGCAGCATTCTTCCATGTTTGTGAGTAGCAGGTCGAATGTGTTTTCACCCACAGTGAATGTAAAGACTCTCTCTGGTCTAGGTTGTTTGTGCTTAGAAAGTCCAGGAATCTGTAGCCCTCTAATCTTGGAGTTGTGTAAGTGTTCCAGTTTACAGTAAGATAGTTGAAGTCACCATTGGTGTTGGGTTGAACGGTGAGAGCCTCCAGTAAGTCCAAATATGAATTATGGGTTTCTTGGGTCATAGAGGGTGACCTGTAGCTTGCAAGGATATGATATGGGACTTTGCCTATGGAAACCTGGACATGGAGAAGTGCAAGTGCATCATCCTGTTTGATAAGCTATGAGGGGGTGTTTGTTGTTGATACAGATTAAAACACCTCCACCTTTGGTCCCTTTCTGTACAGTATGTAGCCTAAATGTGTGGGAGATATTATAGCCCTGCACTGCCAGGATGGTCTCTGTGGCTTTAAAGCATGTCTCATTTACTGCACATATGTCCACATTCTTCATGGTGAGGAGATCCTGAAGCGGAGTGGAGATTCTTTTTTAGGTTCCTGGCATTGAGCAGTAACACCTTTAGATTCCCTTGGGATGGTTTTTCTATGTCAGAAGGTCTGTCAGTTTGGCAATGCCTAACTAAGGCACTATGGAGGAGAACAATATTTTGGCCAATAGTTGAAAGCCTGGAGGGGATTGGTGCAGGCCATCCTTGGCAAAGCAATGCAGTCTGTTGATCATATCCTCCCATGCTGCCAAATATTGTACCCTTTGAAATTACACAAGAAATTAAGCCAATTATTGAGTCAATCATCTTTTGTTTATATTGTGACCTCATCCTGGGTGAAGGTAGAATGCTGCTTAGAGCTAGGGACATACTTGCCTGGGACACATAATCTGAGAGTTCAGGCATGTCTCTCTTCATATAGGCCAGGGAGATACAGCTCAGGTTGTATACACTCAAATGGACTAGGACTGAATCTTACTGGCACTTGTGTTCTAATGACTTGAGTGCATGGGTGATTTTGTGGATCCTGGCCCATGACAGACAACTGACCATGACTTTCTAATGCCTAAAATATTGGGTAGTGTGTTGGCTTGCCTTATGGGCTTTGTAGCTGAGGCTCCAAAGGGTGCAACTGTATTGGGTTATTGAGGATTCTTTTTGTAGGACAAATATCTAGATGTCTTTGGGCGTTTAGGAAGTTTGCTTTTAAGCAAATCAGCATATGTGGGTCTACATGTTGGGTTACCACTATGTGAGGTGGGTGTAATGCTTAAGTTACTGTCAACCTGATTGTTGTTTTGAATACTTTTCTGTGAGTGTCTTGCCTCCAGAGATATTGCATAACTGCATCTCTCACATACTGTATCTGTTTCTTTAAGGATTAGTTGGTTGTCAGTGAACATAAGACAATTCCTACATTTTCCCAGTATACCCATATATACCAAGCTGGCAGTGGAGAAATTGGAAAAGTGCCCATGCATGATGTCAGAGCTTTTTTAGCTGAACCTTAATGGGGTGATACTGCAGGGGTTTACAGCAAGCTGACTGGGGTGCTGAGAAGGTAGAAACTACAGCTAGACTACGTACAACAATTCACATGCCAGTGCTCCTGCTGAGCTGACTGGGGTACTGAGAAGGTAGAAACTACATCTAGACTATGTACAACAATTCATGTGGCAGTGCTTCTCAGCCTATGAACAAGTTGTTGTTTGTGGAAGTGAGTAATGGATACAGTTATAGGTGAAGTTTTATAGGGAATATTTAGTCCTAAGTGCCTGTGTTGTGTCTAATTTCACTTTACTTAAACATGAATGCAGGAACTAGTGCCATGGCATAAAGGAATAAAGCTGTTATCGTGGTCCAGGTGATCTAGAGTCAATTATCAATTTGGGCATCTAAGCTGCTGGAAGGGAGAGATAGCTTTGTCCATCCAAGTGGAGGTGGAGGTCATTCATCTAGGCATTCCCTGCAGGGAGGCATGGTCTATGGAGGAGACTAGCATTTGGCCATAATAGACAAACACATGGGAGTGATGGGACTGAAGGGGGTAGGTCTTAAAAGTAGAAAACCCTCATGGAAGCAGCCAATGGCATGCTCCCTAAGATGCCTTAAAATTACACATTGGTCCCAGCCTTAGAATGGAGGTGGTTTGAGGACTGAAAGTAGTTCAGTAGACCTAGTGATACAAAAAACAAAAGCATGAGTAGAGAGTCATTAAAGCTACTTGCTCAGAGTCACACATTATGCCAATGGGAACTGTAGGAAATGAAAACAAACTCTTTAGGTTTGCATCTTTATTCACTAACGATTGCATCACACTGTCTTCTGGGGAAATGTGTCTGAATGGAAAGTTGTATAACCCATGACAAGGAAGAAGCATTTGCATGAATGACAATAGTTTATCCCAAATGAAGCATTATTTTATGATGGATCCTCACTTGAAGCATGCAAAGCAGACAGTCTCATTCTCAGGTTACCCAGGGTTATTTTTACTTAAATCAGATTTATGCTTCTCCATTTTATGTAGTAAACAATATTAAAGAAAGTGAAGTTATACAGTTAGAAAGGCTATACCTTATCGGGCTGGATACAGTCTCCTTCGGTTTTGCTTTTCCTACACAATCTCACTATAGCTGAAAGAAAATGTGTAGAATGTATATGTATAACCCAAGATATTGTTAAGCTTAATTTGTGCCTTGCTCAATAATTAAGGACTAAATTTGTAACTTATATTCAAGTCAGCAGGTTTGATATGATTAAATTTCCAGAATTTTGGCTTGCTTCCCAGACATAAATCATTCTTTCACTGAGCTACTCAATTTATTCTACTGAGGAAAGATAGTACTGCAAAAATAGAAGAAAGGGTTGCTCAAAATTTTAATTTTAATTCAGAAATGGTAAAATGTGGTTTATCTTTTATTTTTTTTGTGAAATCTATGTGCCCAAAAATGAAGATCAACAAAGCTGAAACAACTGACAAGTACTGTTCATTTTCCACACACCATATTAAATATTGCTATTATACTTTAAATGATACTAAGAAAGTTATTCCATTTACTGTTTAGTGCATCATCTTCTTGGTTGCTAAGTAAAAATGACAAATTAAATTATATTAAAAAATAAATTAGACTGAAATAAAATGACAAATTAATTAATATTTACAAATAAATTAGACTGAAATAAACTGCTACAAAGTTAAACTAATTAGCTGTAAGGTTTTAAATTATTATTTTAAGATTATTTAAACTGAATGCGAATTATACATCATAAATAATCTAGGTTCCTATCATATGAGCAAAGTCTTACAACTTTGAATCATTAAAGAACGAACTTTAATGATCGAAGTTGTAAAACCTCAAAGCATATAATGGAGATTGCCATAGAGCATTCCCTTAACTGCACTGTAGTGCAATCTCAGAGTTGGTATATTTCAGTAGTGGGGGTGTGGAGGGTGCAGAGGGGGCTTGCCCCCTGCATAGAGTTTCTTTTTTTTTTTTACTGTTTTTACTTTTTTTTATGTGTGTTCGAACTTCCGAGACTTTGGTCATTAAAGTTTGTTCTTTAATGATTCTAAGTTTTGGAACTTCAACCATATGATATAGACCCACATAATCCATACTTTCTGAGTAGATTCATCACTTACTAGTTTACTGAAAGTCTCCTGTTTCCAATCGTCTGCTGACAATCAGTTCCTGTTGTGGAAATGTCATCCAGACAGCTATCAAAATTTTCTGCTTGGCTTAAATCCTGATATCCCTCATGGCAGCCTTACATGTGAAGCACTCTTATGATGCTGGGTACAGACAACTGTGTAAGCTCACATATAAGTACATTGAGCTGCAGCTTATACGCTGTTTGCTTGGTGCATGTCCTCGGTACCTGTGCTACACAGCTGTCACAATCATGAGGTGTAAGTCATTCAACAGACCAATCGATGGGCATGCTTGTAGTGGCTGATCACTCCAATCCTTCCAAGATGAGTCCTCCAATACTCAAATTACTTGTAGATCTTGGGTCATAGGGGCTCCAGTCATTGCTTTATCCTTCTGCACCATGTGGCTGGCATAGTACTTATCATTTTAATGGATTACAAACGTCACTGATGTTACAATATTTAATTTTGCCTTCTCTCAAATAACACACTAATATTCATTAAGCTTACTTTTATTTATAAAGATATCAAATATATGAAATTGTGCTTTCTTATTATTAAGTATATGATAATAACTGTGCGTGTGTGTGCATGTTTCTGAAAAAAAAATATATATATATATATATATATATATATATATATATATAAAAAACTACATACAGATCAGTCTATCTACACATTTGACTGTAGTTAATTTGATCAAGGCATGAATTCATCTCAAGCCATGATTTATGGTAAATTTTGTCAGTGGCTACAATGGTTGAGTTATATTACAGTTGAACATGCATTAGTTTGACTGTAATATAATTTCTATAAATTACTGTAATATAATTTCATGAATTATCCTTTTTCTTCATAGGTGAGCAACCACAATGTTAGCATATTTAATTTTAGGGGGTTCTGGTTATTTTAGGTGATTGTAAATTTAATATATTTTTCATTTGCTATGACTGTATTTTGTTGTTTTTGTATATCAGTGAAACACATTGCCGATGAGGTTTCATGACATACTTCATGTCAATGAAAGTTCACTGGTGATGTAAAGGAATGTACTATAGACAAATATATATATATATATATATATATATATATATATATATATATATATGTCTATGGTACAAATATATATATATATATAGAGAGAGAGAGAGAGAGAGACAGATGCAGCTAGGGCACCTTGCACCCCAGCAGTTCCTCAGTCTGGTGCCCTTTCAACCCAAAGTTGAAGACCAAAAATAACGTCTTCATTTATGAAATGCAACTGTAGCCAGACCATTGCTACAACTGTAGCAAGTGGCTCACTAAAGTTACTAACACAATGAGGTTGGGAATGCAGCTTTTATTAGAGAAGTTGTGATATGACCCACAGCTTCTCAAATGAATGCTCCCACTCTCCTTGTGTTCCATCCAGATGCTGATTGCACCCCCTTAACAACTTGAGCCTGAGATAGCCATCCCCTCCACTCTATCCTTCTTACAGGTGTGTGTGTGTTTTTGTGTGTGTGTGTGTGTGTGTGTGTGTGTGTGTGTGTGTGTGTGTGTGTGTGTGTGTGTGTGTGTGTGTGTATGTGTGTGTGCTAGCAATCACTATTGCTGTAGGGCACAAAATTTGGCATACAAATTGGCTTTCACAACCGGTCGACTTGCATTTTGTCGACTGCTGAAATAGTGCAGGACACCTACCTTCCCACTTGCAGGATCTATGCTAAAGTCTGTTTGCGTGACTTGGTAAATTGTGAGTTGCTGTATTATGATCCACGTTCATAATATCAACATTTGTGATGTTTATAATTAGTGAGAGTAATCTATATCTACTCATCTCTCTCTCTCTCTCTCTATATATATATATATATATATATATATATATATATATATATACGTTTATACATATATGCACACACACATATGTATGGAATACTGCTGTGAGCCTGTGGACCAAAAGGTTACCAGCAACATTACCACAGCAGATTCAGGATGCAGCTGCAGATATACAATGTGCAAGAAAGCCATTTTGGATTTTCCTGCAGAAGCATGATGGCCATCATGTTTTTGTCAGGTCCTCTCTCTGAGGGCACAGTTAAAAAAAACAAGCATAGTATATCATGGGGGTCTGTAAGTTCAGTTGTCAAGTTGTACAACTGCAGACTAATAGGTAATGCTATTGGCCTCCATGTCATACTGTACATGTTGTGATATCACTACACCCTCAGAGAGAGGAAGTTTGTTAACTGTAGAGCTCTAGACAAAACCAATAGTAACTGGGGGGGGGGCAAATATCAAACTCTGGGACAGTTCTGACTTATTGTTCTAAGTCACAAGACAAATTAATAGAATACATAGGTTTTGCATCAGCATGCATTTTGTGAACAATATGAAGCACAAAACCTTAATGTTTGTCGGTATTGTCTAACTGTAATTCTCAGTGATTTATCAGAAAGCCAAAACGTTTACATGGGGCATAGGCAAAATGTACAATGAAAAATTGTATGATATGTAAAATCAGGGACAGCTGACAGATACAGGCACTAACATTAAAAAGATACTTGTCCTGCTTCTGCAAAAAAAAGCTGAAATGGCTATTTTGCACTTTGTCTCCAGCTGTGGTCGGAGTGTGTCTTGTTAATGTTACAGAATGGATGACAATGAGCACATCCAAATCAGCGGTCATGCATCTCTCTCTCTCAAAAAAAAAAAAAAGAGTAGACTGCTCTCTGGAGATAATGGGGGAGCAGCAACCTCAAGTGGAGGGATTTAAGCATCTTTGGGACTTACTCATGAGTTTCAATAGTGGGACTGGAAGACTGAGCAGTTGATGGATGCATCACTGACACTTCTGAAGATAATCTACAACACTGTGGACAGTAGACAGAGCTTTCAGCTTATTGGTCCATTTGTGCCTCCATCCTTACCTCAGCTTACCAGCTTTGATTAGTAATTGGAAGGCTCACTTTATGGATACAGCTGTAGAAAGGAAGACCTATAACAGGGTTGTCATGCTCACTCTCCATAAAACAGTGACAGCTTGGTCCTCTGGCAAGATCTCTGTGTTATATCACTGTCCCTTCATGTTCATCGTGGGCAGAGATCAGTTCTAGTATACTGGACTAATAGTAGGGTTACCCATCTAGACCAAGAGATGGAGGCCAATGGCAGAACAAGAAATATGTCAGAGAGACTTTTTTTTTCTTAATTTGATTTGAAATGCCTAGGGATCCAACAGGATGAGTGGGGGGCTGTTGCTGGGGATAAGGAAGTCTGGTCTTCACAGAACATATGAATGAAACATAGTTGGCAGACAGGTAAAAAACAAGCAAAACACCACAGTTGAAAGAAAATGCATGCACATGCTTTAAAAAATTAACAGAAGTACTTTACATTTATTACTTTTGCAAATGTTTTAAAAGGACTCATACAATCCATTAGCAAATGTTTTAAAATAACTTATGTTGCACTTGTTATGTACTTAAATGGGGTCCCTATTAAATTGACGAACATTTCAAAGTTCGAATGTCATATGGTCGACACCACATGATTGAACTTTGAAAAGTTCAAAGGTGAAAGACAACGGCTCTGTACACACACAATGGGAAAATTTCCCTTTACTGCACTGAAGTGCAGTCTCGGAGTTGGCATATTTAAGTAGGGGGGGTGTGGGGGGTGCAGGCGGGCTAGCCCCTCTGCTCAGAGCATTATAAGTTTTTTTTTTTTTTTACTTTTTTATTATATATTCGAGGTTTCAAGTTTCGCTCATATGTTGTCAAACATATGAGGTTTGAAATTGTGAAGCTTCGAATATATACCCCGGGATTCATGAAGCTCAGTGCAAGGCCAGCGTTAGGCTTGCGCTGACCGTGTGGCATGAAGGTGGTGCAGTAGCACCAAATGCATATTAATGAAGGTGCACTGCCGCCACAGCCACATGCACAGGAAACAAACGCGAGTGCATAGGGCTTGTCGAAGTGCCGCACGGAGGCGTGGAAATGTCAGCTGTCGACGTGCAACCTAAAATGCTAGCATATAACAATTTGCATGCAATAGTAATCACATCTGTCAGTGTCCATGGATACTGAAATGTATGCAAAGCATGCAAGACAGTTCCTGCGAACACAAAGTGAAGAAGCAAACACAAATGCACGGTAGGGAATAACGGGTCCCCATCCCTCGAACAAATGACATTGAAAAACGTGTGCGCGAAGTCCATCACAGTGTAGATAGTTATACCAAGTGAAAGTGAAACGCATCATGTTAGTGCGCCGCCAATAGCTACATCCAGCCCAATGATCAGGGTCACCAGCTGTCCCACATTGTGAGGGAGAGTACACAGCTGGGCAGATGTGTCCATAACAAAACCACGATAAATGTAACTATCTAGCAACCGTATGACAGAATTATATCCCACAACGCATGTAATAGTCACATACAATAGGTATGTCCGTATTTAACATACCATATGTGACAGGAAATAGAATAAGCATGAAAACGAAACAGAAGGAGCATATAAACTGCTACAACAATAAGGCAACATGTAGGCTTAAAGGAACAGTATTATCGTTGACTGTGGGTATGTGTTGTCCAGTACAATCGGATATGTGTCCGGAATATATCCCATCCTAGACATAGGAAAAGGTGGCATCCTACTAATGATCAGAGCAGTCGGCCAAAATCCGCACATATGTGGTCCAAGCCGTACTTGTCAGGATGTGTCACAGTTGAACGGTTATTACCCGGGTGTACCAACCATGTCATGAAAGTTAAGTATGGGCGTGTACCTATGTGCGTGATGTATAGCATGTGGGAGGTGAAACATGCCAGGGTAGTCCACACAACCATACAGGTACCTGACATATGTAGTGTATGCAATGTGTTACCTTGACCGTGTCATGGGCCATCAACCAAAGCAGTGATGGATGGAGTGTCAGGAATATGTGTGTGTGGGGGATGGGTAATGGTATAATCCACAAAGGTGAGACTGTGTCGTATGCAGAATAGGTGAACTGGAGGTGTATGAGGGAGCAGCGAGGGAATCAGAAAGAAACACAAAGAACATGTATACACATCTGCAATACAACCTGACAGGCCATACTGTAGAACACAATCCCACAAACATATGAATATTTAAATGTGCGATACAAATGTACAGAAATGTCACCGGCACATACCCACAGATTGGTCCTGATGGAACCGGCCAATTCAAATGCAACACACCTGGATGCATAATGGAATACCCATCATCCCCTCCACAGCACACAACCCGCCCCCATACCTGAACGTCCACCAAATCCAGCCATACTTGGCCTACTAGCTTGGTGCAGCCATATCTACACATAGTGACCACTACTCATATGTAACAGGCAGTGTCACCCTAGCCAGTTTCAGGATTGCAAACTATGTATCCCTTGCATGTAAAACCCCCAGCACATTTTTGTAAAGCCAAAAGAATGGTCGGTATTGGTCTTGTTTAATTTTTGGATATCCCTCATGGGAAAGTAACATGTGTAAACATCAGAATGGGTATCAAGACACGATGCCCAGTCCTGTAGATATCTGGACACAAGTTGGAATGTGCAGTAGTGGTGCACGAGACTGTCCAGCCCTAGATGGTCATGCAGAACCTACTATCCAGGATCAAACATCTACCCTTGACACACGTGTCCTGACATGAATAATCGAGAGAATATATTGTACACATTTGCATAGTGGCACTTGGAAATAGGGTGATGAAGGCACTGACGTAAACAGGATACCCCCTAATCCACTGTGTGAGGGACAGTCACTGTGTGGGTAGGTATGTCCTGACCAACAATGATACAATGCCAAATGTCCTGTGATTGTAGGAAATAACTATGTACCATACTGCATGTGACAGTTGCCTAAAGCGGTCATGTCAGGATAGAAAATACGTAATTCATATAAGAAACAGACTAACAACTAAAGTGTGAAAGGTATAGGCTCTCAGCTAGGAAAATAATGAATGTTCTAAACCTGTACTGACCATGGGTATGTATTGGCCTAAACAATCTGGTGTCCCCAGAATATATCCCAACCTGTACATATGACAATGTGTCAACCCTACAAATGGTCAGAGCATTTGCACAAGAACTGGCCAGCCTCTTAATCACTCACAAAGCCAGTGACCTTTGGAGGAAAGGTGTTGAATGAGAATGACTAATTACAACAATTAAAAGTAATAGACACATTTAACTGAGAAAATCAGTAGTAATACGAATCTGTCAACACGTTCCAAGTTACTAGAACTAATATGGTAGAAGTGTCCGTGATTGTCCCTGATTTGTCATAGCCATGTCCCCGTCACTATAGAAACTAGCCCCCGAGTATCACAGAGGGACCTGTCACATTTGTTGACAGGGCTATTGCATGCCTGTAGAGAATTTATAACTGATATCCAGAAAAATATTCATTGAATATATAAATGAATGAAATAGTCAAATGTGAAGGGAAACATGTGGAAACCCCCCCTCACCCTGTATTAGGTAGTGGAACCACTCCCCACCATATATTATGTAGTGCCGACCTAAAAATGTGGTCAGAGGTGCCCAAACACCTGCGTCTGTAAACACAGGTAGAATGTTAAAATCTGGACTAACTCTGTCCATGTGCTACGTCTGATATTTGAACAGCTACAGGGCAGTTCTAGTCACCAGTCGGACAAGCCTAAACCCAAACCAGCACATGAACACCCTGCAAATCAAACACACATATGTGCGAGGATTATAAGCATAGGAGTTCTGAATATCCACGGAGTGAGTAGACATGCAGCATGGGTCCAGAGCAGTAGGAAACAGGGAATGTCGGAAGTGTAGTACTGCGGTTTTCCCAGCAGGAGAATGGATGCCTGCTGTGTAAGTGAAGCGGTGGGGCGTATGTCAGAGTAGCTATGAACCATGGGTATACATATAAATGAGGCAGAACAACAATAGTGCAGTGGTTAGAGCATCCGCCTAACATAAAGGCATTCCCAGTTCAAGTACGACTATAGCACATATTAATTTATTATGTAATGAATGCCTCTGTGCTGTAAAGCCAACATTTATACATATAAAGGTGACCGCATGTCTCGCATGGGGCCGTTAACCGGATTCCATCATCAGTGTGGTACTTTCATAAGGAATAAGGCACATGAAATCACAAAGAAGTGGCAGTAAACATATGTAACTCAGAATAAGTAGATGCAAGTTCGCCTGCGCGGGTGTACGCAGCTTGTAGCATAGCAAATGTATGTTGTCTTGTACAGCTGTAACTTTTATATAAATATATATATATATATATATATATATATATATATATATATAGATAGATAGATGTGTGTATAGATAAATATCCACAGACATAACAGAAATATGCAATTATATATCTATATATATATATATATATATATATATATATATATATATAATGAATGCCGAAAGACGAAAGCAAACATAAGGGTTGTGAAGGGAATCTAGAGCAAGTAAGGTATTATAAAGTGCTCGCAGCTTATGTCAGATAAAGCTGCACAAGAGTGAGTAGAGCACCACTATTCACACCAGAGGCAGGGTTATACCAGTGGCCATAACATCGTTGAAGTGCTACGTCAACATTATACACAGACGGAATGTAGTACATGTTGCGACCACCTACACTTGTAACCTGCAAATTGTTCGTAATCCACAACACCAGGAAAGGCACGTATGTGCAAATATGAATGGATGGGGACCCTGTGAATACACGTGGCGGTACAAAATGTGTGTAGGGCCCCAACGCTCTGGAGAGGGCAATGTGTAAAGGTGTGTCATGGCTGTGATATCAGGTGGATAATGGCTGTTATGCGTGGAAACTCAACACGGATGTGCTGGAGAAACTATGGATATGTGATTATGGACACAGGAGTGCTAGGGTATGTTGCACTGGTTGCAATGGAGTGGCCCGTGGAGGTCAGCTAGTACATAGGTGCGATTCCCAGATAGAGCATCGTCTGTGTGGAGACATGCATGAATGGGCATATCGTTGTCGGATGTTGTGTGTCAGGGCTGGCAGCCTGGCACGTAAAACCTATCTGCCAACCATGAGTGGAACGGAGTTCTGCTGTGACAACCCCAAACCAGGAAAAGCAGAAAGACACAACTATATGCAGACATCAATATGTTGATGTACAATCTCAGTAACACAAACACTCATTCTATTAACATTAATAATATGAATGTGCACAGAAACAAACACAGTAGCAGGAATAATAGGCTGCGCATATGAGTAATAGGTCGAATGACACTGTATCACATCACACTTATCAGCAGCACCCCAGACATGAAAAACATGCGACATCTGTCCGCTGTATAACGTGCAGTATACTGATCACAAGTTCACTGGAGTGAAGTGTCTGTGTCATAATGATTAAGGCAATAGTATGCTGTTGAAGCAGAGATAAAACCCAATATGCATGTGTAAGTGTCTATGTCCGGGAAATGCATAGGTTAACAGACACACAGATGTATATATAGATAAAAACGTATATATATATATATATATATATATATACAGATATATATATACACACAAAGATATACTACATATATATATAGATAGATATATATACACATACAACAGGTATTGATATATACACATACACACAAAACAAATATATATGTCATTGTAGATATACACATGTACATAACTAGGTTACTTTACAGCAATTAGGGGTAACATATTTACAGCCCAGGCATATGTGACTGGGAGGTCCAATAAATAAATGTTGTACCCCCCACACTGCCCAGCTAGGCCGGTCAGACATACAGACAGGCAATAAAGATAAATACACTGCTGCTGTCCAAAACACCGGCAGGAAAGTACCAGTGGGAGAGATCTGCAAGGTCTACACTTTAAACATGGATAAAATTCCATGTACGTGTGAACCCATTGTCATCGATGCGAGCAAGATGTAGGTGTACATGGAACAGTAGGTTGTGCAAGTGTGATAATACATGGGTTGACAAAACATACGACATGTGTCCCGAGATGGGGAGAGTGGGCAATGTGTAGGGGTGTGCTCATACCCCAGCTGCGCTCATAGTAAGTATTTGTCATGAGTGCTGTAGAGGGGTGCCAGATAGGTGAACCATGGGTATGCAATAATGGGCTTAAGTGTGCAGGTGCTGGTTGGCAGAGATGTAGTAGGCCCGCCCAGTGGAAGTCATTAATATTCCTATGTGGGCATAGCAGATGCCTGTATGTCCCAAACCTGAAGAGCACATCTACCGGATAGTCTGTAAACCATCGGGGGAATACATAGGGACCAAGTCAGTGCCGTGTACCTGATTAGCATGGACGTCCATAGTTATGTATCAGAATGTAACAAAGTCCAACTAAACACTTCCAGAACTAGTGATATTAAGTGAACAGGTGGCGGAATACAGGTAATGACAGATGACAACATGTATGAGTCATAAACAGCATGTACCTCGACAAACGTGAATTAATACATATGCTCTGTGACTGTCAGTGTGTCTGGTTAATAGAACCAGTCATCTAAATGTGTCCCACAGGGTGTTATGCAGTGTTCCTGGTACAGTGTTCATTCTCCCCCATTGATATGTGAGGTCTGCCAGTGACGGAAAGTGCATAATTTGCTGATCACCTTAGGTAGATGATGGCATAATCGATGAGGTTTACCACCCGTACGCCTTTGAGGGCACTTTGAGGGCAGTTGTGTCCTGCAAAATGAATGTTATGGCACATGGCCTGTGAGTTCGGGAAAGTAGGCCATAAATTGTGTGTAGTGGTGTCAGAAATTAATTTGTTGTATCAGAAACAGCTACATGTAATAGGAAAAAGTATTAGCAATTATAATGCTACAAGAATAACCTTGACGTATGCAAACCATTGAAGTAGTCAGTTTACTACTGGCTGTGGGTATGTGTTGCCTTGACACATGTGATAGCTCTACATATAGGATCTATAGAGCCGCCAACATTCTGAATGGCCAAAGTGGGACCTGCTCTGTAGGAATGTCAAACGTACCAGGGCAGAACTTACCTACAGCCATGCATAGTACAGAAATATACATATCAGCACAAATTAAAGCATAGTCTAGCAGCAGCAAAGTTGCTTATGCTTCTACATATAACATATCGACGTGTCAGGTATACAAGACCTGTAACAAGCAACCACTACAGACACGTAGAATATGAGAATGTCTCCTAATCAGGACAGTTGCAATGGACTGAGTATTGTCACATGACATATGCCTAATGAGGGACTGTCCCATGAAAAGTGGGAAAAGTGTTACTCCTACAGTCTCCCATCGTGCAATCTGACAGGTGGAAAACATACAGTAGGTATGCGGTAGCATGACTCGGCGGACAGCTGCATTAACAAAATAACATTCACATGTCAGCATTGTAGAGTATCAGTTCCCATGTATCAGGCAGATGGGAGCAGATCATATGAGGAACATGCATATAATATGACTATGTCACTGGACAGGCCACTGAGTCCGTACAGTCGAACGCCTGCCGCCGCCAAATGGTTAGACATACCCAATACTGTAGTCATGTAGTCTGATGTAATACGCACCACAAGGGATCGCACACACCCAGCGTGAGTGACAAATGTAAGCACAAATGTCGGTGAGCGAGCAGCTGTAAAGCGTGTTTGTCAACCAGTATGCCAGTAGTGCACTGTCAAAGACATGTGGAGTCTAAACAGGTATAAGGTGCTGTAACCAGAGGTCAGCAGTGCTTAACACTGTGCAAACCCACGCACAACTGCTCCCACCTGCTGGAATGTGCCTTACCCAGTCCGTATCCAAAGGCGTCAGTCTGTCCGCAAACAAAGAACCATCCTATTCACATGTTGGTAGCAGTACCCTGTGCACATAGCTCATGTGAATTAACAATAGACCATGGCATATGTGCAGACAATAGACCACATACACACCATACAGCACAGACATCCAACAGTATAGCAATGTACTGGCAGATATGTCCGGACCACTGGTGTATGCATGCCTGGCCGTCCTGTGTTTCAGTGTGTGAGCATGCCCAGTATGACTGTTACGCATGTTGCCGACCGACATTACCATCATACCATCATGTGTGTGAGCATGCCAAGTATGATCAACTGTATCGCATGTGTCACATGTCCATATAGTCAGTACTGTGTTGCCAACCCCTCCGTTCTACATAGACAGGAGTCATGCTGTGTCTGCAGGGTAGGTAATGGCCATGTGGCATTGACAGTTGCTGCATATCTGCATAGCATGGGGGGACATCCAACCGCATCCACAGTCCTACACAGCACTGTGGATGGCGCACATGAATCTCACATGTGTAGGTTGGACAGGGGGCACAGCTGAGAGTTGTACACATCTGCCGCTATTGTACTGGTATGCCAGGTACTCCATGTCAGTGTGTGTAAATTGCTGGTTGGAGGGATACCAGTGTACGTCAGATCCCAGCTTTAAATACCAGCATAGTGGTGTTGGACATCCTAGCTTTCACAACCTACATCAAACTGCCTGGCCTGCTGTAGTCTGTGTGTTTCTTTGGGGGTTGGGGTAATTTATTGGGCATATCCATAGGCCATTGTATATCATTTGTCTGTATTGGTCCACACCTGTCCAGCTGCATGGAATGTGTGTGGGCTGTACGGACACACATGATGTTCAGCCCATAATCTGCAGTGGGTTAGGACACCCTGTGTACTACTGGCTACCATTGTGACCCCCGTATATGCTACAGATGTCATGGTGCCACTATGGACGTGTACTGTCTGCTGCCCTAACATTCAGACACCAAAGTCTCTTGTATGCTCAGATACATACCATAGCAATGGGTAAATACACATTCTAATACAACTGCCAATTGTTAGGTCAATAGACGTACCCTGGGGGTGTTCTGGACCTGAGGATGGTGCTGGAGGGCTGCCTATGTTGGATGCACACAGTGCACCTCCTATACATGGCCGAGCACAGGTAGTGTCATGTTTGGCATCCATTGTACTATGTGCGGGTCAGAGAGGGGAGATCTGTGGGTACCTACTGTGTCAGTGCATATGCCTTGTGTTGCCTCTTTGCCAAGGGCAGGTCATACTGTGCATGGCCTTTCGCTGACTGGGCCCTGCTCAGGTAGTTCCTTCGCCAAGTTACACTGTGCATGTACAGGCCTTGGCAGTGGTGTTGGGCCGTGTGGCTCTGCCCCATGCTGTTCCTGCTGCAACTGTTACTGCAGGATCAGATTGTGTAGCATAGCAAATACCATAACAAATTCTGTACATGTAGCTAGTGAATACTGCAGGGCTCCACCGGATGTGTCCGGATACCAGAACCATGACCTGAGCATCCCAAACACATGCTCAATTATATGTCTTGCCTGTGCATCCGCCTCATTATGGTGTGAGTGTTCTGGTGTGTGTGCATTGCTGATGGGTGTCATCAGCCACAACACCAGTGGTTACCCAGCATCCCCCACTAGGAGACTGTAGGGGATGTCCATATTGGCAAAGGTGTGGTACAGCTGTGTCATAAGCCATATATCGGAATCATCATAGCTTCCAGGGCAGACAGCACACACATTCAATCTAATGACCTGGCCATCGCATATGGCGTAGCTGTTGGAGGGTATGTCCCTGCAGTGAATGTAGGCCCTACCTCGCTCACCGGGTGGTGCTTTGATATGTACGTGTGTGCAGGCTATAGCACCCAGTACCCCAGGGTAGTCATCCATGTGGTTGGAGAGATGCATACTGCTGGTCTACTAATCACGTGTGTTGAGGACATGTATGTGCTCACTAACATGTGTTGACATGGCATCTGTGAACTGGTGCAATACTCTGGATGCAGATGCCTGCGAGATCCCCATGATATCCCCAGTTGTGCTGTGTGAGGTACCTGTGGCTAGTATACCTAGGCCAACACATACCGTGGTATCCACTGTGATGGGTTTCCCTCGGCCTGTTTGATGTGTCAGCTGTGGCAGGCACAGGTCAACAAGCCTCTGTAGGAAGTCTCTGTCCACCCCATAGTGCTCCACCATCCCCAGCTCATGTAGCCCCTGGTAAGTCACCCTGGGTCTATAAAGTCTTATGTCACCCCAGTAAGGGTTGTTTGGCAGCATACACATCCTCACTGCCCTCAGCCTCCTGCACATGTTGGTCTATGTTGCCTGCTGCAGCCCTTCTCATTTGGTTGGACTTTGTTGTGAAATGTCCCCGCAGGTATACACCGGTGGTGTAGAGTGCGTAAGAAACCTGTGTGTATGCTGCTTGCTCACATTAAAGTACTGTTCAGGTGCGGGCTGGCCATGTCATCTGCTGATTGTGCTGATCATCACCTGTTTGTGCAGCCTGTACACCCTGACTACCCCACTACTGCTTTTGTCCCTCCCAATGTCACCAGGCAGGCATAGACACACCCCTAGCTTAGGCGTGCTAAGGCAAGAGTACTCCCGAGGCACAGTTTTGCAATGTCCGTACAGTATGCCTGACCCCCCCCCCATGCTGTCAACTATATTTGAGCCCTGCACCCGGCTAACTACACACATACACTCCAGGGATCTGCATCACACCCTGGGGATAAATGGGATACACTACTGTCAACCTCATCTGCATAGTATAGTCTTCTAATGAATAGTTATATGACCCATACCGAACCTCCAAATTAATAACCACTGCTTAGTGTCACTCAGATCCGTACACACCTGGTAACAGGTGCCTTACTATCACCATATCCGATGTCCCATGGTCTTCCCAGCAACAAAATAACCGGTGTGTACACAACTACAACCAGGGATCCTGCACACAACAGACGATGTGCATTACCACCACACCATGGGAGATATACATACATCCGAGGTTATCACGTACAGATCATCCAGCACAAACAATCAATAGTGCTGATGTCCCCAGACATATATGTATATATCTATGTCTATCTCTCTATAGCTACATATATCATATATATTATATGTATATATATATATATATATATATATATATATATATATATATATTATATGTATATATATATATATATATATATATATATATATATATATATATACATACATACACACATATACATGTACACACATATGTAGATTTTGCATTTATATCACAACAGCGGACCACATGACAGCAAAGCATTAGACAGGAATGAAAAGGAAACTACATGTGCCACCTGCATCATGTAGTGTTGTTACTATCAAGGCATGTGTGTTTTGTTGTGTCACATGGGTCAGACTGTATTAAGGGTAAGAGTAGAGCTGCTGACATTTACTCACCAGACCTATTGGCAAATGTATGTGTTGACAACCCAGTGTCTTGGCAGAATATGTGGGCTGTGGACACTATATAGGTCAGCAACAAAACACACTGAACACATCCCCCAGCTAGCCACCCACAGATACCAACACATAGGGTATAACTGCCAAACACACACACCTGCCATGCCTTGGAATCGAGCACCTACCTGTCTAGTCTACCACACTACAGCATTACGCAGTAACAGAACTCGCTACCAAGTTTCAGCATCACAGCGCTCCCAGAGGCATACTTCTGGGTGGGTGACATCATCAGCAAAGGCAAAGACGCCGATAGGGAGTGTACAGAGAGTGAGCTGTCTAAAAACATCATTCTGTTCCCAGGCAGCTGGAAACACACAGACACACACACACACACACACACACACACACACACACACACACACACACACACACACACACACTTGGCAGGTCTGGGAGTCGAACATACACCGTACTAACTTATCACACTACAGCATTTCGCAGTTACAGAATGCACTACCAAGATTACTGGAACACAGCACTCCCAGAGGCATACTTCTAGGTGGATGGCATCATCAGCAAAGGCAAAGACGCCGATAGGGAATGTATGGAGTGTGAGCAGTCTGAAAGCATTACTCTGTCCCCAGGCAGCTGGAAACACACAGACACACAGACACACACACACACACACACACACACACACACACACACACACACACACACACACACACACTTGGCAGGGCTGGGAGTCAAACATACACCTAACTACCTTATCACACTACAGGATTTCGCAGTTAGAAAACGTGCTACCGAGATTACTGGAACACAGCACTCACAGAGGCATACTTCTAGGTGGATGACATCATCAGCAAAGGCAAAGACGCCGATAGGGAATGTATGGAGTGTGAGCAGTCTGAAAGCATTACTCTGTCCCCAGGCAGCTAGAAACACACAGACACACACAAACACACACGCACACACACACACACACACATAGACACACACACACACACACACACACACACACACACACACACACACACACACACACACACACACACACACTTGGCAGGGCTGGGAGTCGAACATACACCTAACTACCTTATCATACTACAGCATTTCACAGTTACAGAATGTGCTACCGAGGTTACTGGAACACAGCACTCCCAGAGGCATACTTCTAGGTGGATGACATCATCAGCAAAGGCAAAGACGCCATTAGGGAATGTATGGAGGTAAGGCAAAGCATAACTGTATGAGAAAAAAGTGGGAGGCAAGTCTGCTAATTTAAGCATCCTGTCCCAATGGTCATGCCCATACACAGAGGCACATAACGACACAAGGTGTCACTGGGCATGCTCCCCC